>NC_028457.1:30586804-30599247 GCF_000263155.2 Setaria italica | reverse complement strand
GCCGCTGGAAAAGTTTTTCCCGGGCTTCACGAGATCCGGCAAAGAAAAGTTTTATCTAGCAATTGCCAAAGCGAGCGGCCGGGATGCTGTCGATGGTGAATAAAACTCATAGGTTGGGTATTGACCTTTCCTAGCAAAGAAGTTGGCTGAAAGGATTCCAGGCTTGATGATTACCTCAAGAATCTTTGCGCTGAATGTGGCTGTAGCAAAATTGAAGCTGATGGGGTAGCTCAAAAGGAGGGTCTTCATCGGCATAAGCATACCAAATTGTTGCCCTCGTCGGTAAGACCATTGTTGAAGCATTTGAAGAAATCGGCCCCCCTGGAAGGAGACTGTTTATCGCCATGGAAGATAGAAACAACTTCACCATAAGATGTGCATCGGCGAGTTTCAGGGTCCTTGTCCTCTGGCTGATCTTTTGGGAAAGACATGTTCTTGATGTCTTGCCCCAAGACATGTTGCAGGTGTAGCTTGAGCCACAAGTTGATAAACCACCAAGGGCCGCCTAGGTTGCTGATGGGTTGTCCAGCTGATAGCTTGATTGACACTTGGTGTAGCAAGTGATAGACTGATCCAAGGAGGTGTTTCCCTAAGGGGATCAAATTTCCCATCAGCGCTTTAGCCAAGATTTGTAGATTGGTAGTTGGTCCAGCCGATCATCCACAGAAGATGAACTTGTCCAGCCACATATTTAGGAAGGCAACATGTTCTTTGAAATTGCTATTTCTATGCAAAGTAATGATAAATTGATAATGAATATTTCATTTCATTGATTTGAGCAGGAAGTATTTGAGTCTTAGTTTGCAATTGCAACATTTCATAATCATATGTATGGTTCTTTTTTTATCATGGAAGATTCTTAATTTAGTACTTTTCTACCTTCAATATTCTATGTATTGTTTGAGTCTATTGGTTGAATTGTGCTCTTTAAAAAATATATTATATCTAATAATGTATGGCTAGTAAGATTTTAAGCCTTATATTAGTTAGCCCGGGGCGAAGCCCGTTTCTGGATCCGCCACTGCTTGGGCAGGTGGTGCCAGAGGGGCGCCAGCGGCGGGAGAGCACGCTGGTGCGCGCCGCGGCGCGGGCGGAGCCGAGGTGGAGGAGGATGCTGTGCAGAGCTCATCAGGGAGGCCGCTGGTGTGGTCCTCGCCGGGGCGGTGACGGTGCCGTTGGCGGCGGCGGCGGGGACGGTCTTGATCGATGCAGCCAGCAGTCCTGCGATCGTTTGGATTTGGGAAGGGGTTTCTCACGGATCGCTCCAGCGACACTGCAGTCTGCAGCAGAAGGTTCCCGAGTTGGGCTGAAAAATTCACTGTTGGGCTTTGGCAGATGGTCTTTCGGCCATACAGCGCTTCTTAGCCTGTGGTGGTCCCGAAAAATTGGCAGATGCTTTATTTGTCCTCGTTCAGTAGGAATGATGAGGAGGGAATAGTGATACGCCACTTTATTTGATTTTATTTGATCTTACCATCCATGCTATGTTAATTGTACTTGCAGTTTAAGATATTAATTAGATACACAAGATCAAAAGAAAAGCATAAAAAATAAAGCCTTTACCATCCATGCTATGTTAATTATACTTGCAATTTAAGATATCATCGATGAAGAATGAATCCTTATAGTCCCAGAAACATCAACAAAAGTCCCAAACAAGTCGAGGTAAGCTAATAAATTAAAGTCTAAATTTGAACAGCGGATGAAAAAGCCCCTGTAATAATCCTCCTCTAAACAGGGTGCAAGGATGAAGAAATAGCAGATAGTTTCATTCAAATTTTTCAAAGGAATTGGGTCGTACTCAGTCGAAACGAACTAGCCTTCCATCTAGAAACACATAGAATTCTACACTAACATTTGGACGCCACATGCTACGGACCTTCTCACATATCGCCATGGTTAGTGGAGTAGCAGGGCCATAAGCATAATTTATGACCAATTTCTTTAGGACTGCTGCGTTGCATCTGGATAGTTCCTCCACAAATTCCAATTCATCACTGGAACTTGCAAAGTTATGAAGTTTTACTTCCTCAAGGAAACTGAGAGCAATGCCATCAACCCTACCACTCTCTGCCAAGCGACAAGGACAAGACAATGGGCAAGAATGCGCCTGGAAATAAGAAAATACAATATCATTGCATTATTGGAGAATATATACAAAAAATTAAACTATTGATGTTCTGTTGGCACTACATCATGCATAATAACTAGGTCAAAGATAAAAGAATAAAATAAATCTAAACCAATGCTTTAAGCTTGCTGACATTTCGAATAGACCTATAAAACACATTCATAACCGCAACCACCCCTCAATGAAAAACCGATTAGGAAACCCAACATTATTCTCCAATATCTTAAGAGGACTACGATTTTTCTAATAAGAGTAAAATGCTTAGACATTACCAGTAATCGGTCACAATGATCAATCAAATGCACGGAAACCTTCCTTGTACTATTGCAACTCCTCAGGAGATGCATCATGGCTGGTGCGATGCCATGGTTTCTCCACGATAAGGATATGACCAATGTCCTGCACTTGGGCAGCTGGTTCGTTTCATTCAATAAGCTTCCGTACCCTGCTGTTTCCTGTCATAAGAAGGCACAAAATATCAGATATCAACGGATTATCAGGAAAACAATTCCTTTCAAAAAGAATCACTGATGCCAACACACCCATGGAATGGAGATTTGCAGTTTCAACTTGTCAACTTCATCAAACTGCCGCATCAACGATGCCGCTCCTGAAATTTGACCAATTTCTAGCAGCCGGAGGTGACGCCCGACATCGTCAAATTTGTGGAGGCGAGGGTCATAGTCCTCGCCATTCCAAACCAGTTCTGCAAGCTTAGGGGAAGTGATATGAGCCTCACTGGCGTGATACACCAAAAGCTCTTCTAACCTTGGCGCGACGACCTCTAGCCGCCGTATGTTTAGGACGAAGAACAGCAGCGACTGCAGTGAGCCAGACAGCACAGAAACGTCGGAGACATCAACCAGATCGACGGAAAGGTTCAGATCCCTGAGCTGCGGGCAACGCTTGCACACTAGGTCTGTGAGCTCGCTGGCTTCCATGCGGCCATAATCTATCCTCAGGGAGGTCAGCGCGGCGAACAAACCGGCCGGCTGTGGCCGGAGCCGCCATGAATCATGGATGGTAAGCCTGACACTTTTCGCTCGGTGGCACGCGGGGAGCTCGAGAACCTCCTCCTCTTCCCCATCGACTCCCGGCGCCGGCACAAAGAGACGGAGTTCGCCCACCACGTGCCGCGAGGCGAAGCGCAGCCACGACGCGGCGCGGCTGGCCTGGACGGGGTGCCCGCCGTCGCCGCGTCGCAGCGTGATGTGGAGGCGCTCTAGCGGCGCCGCCGTGGCGGAGTAGGCGGCTAGCGCGGCGTCGACGGCGTCCGGGAGCGACGCCAGCGGCGGCGGCGCGTCGCGGCTGCCGCCGAGGAAGAGCTCGGGGAGGTGGGCCCATACGTGGCGCCAGCGGCGGGAGAGCACGCTGCTGCGCGCGGCGGCGCGGGTGGAGTAGAGGCGGACGAGGATGGCGTGCAGCAGCTCGTCGGGGAGGCCGCTGATGCGGTCCTCGCTGCCGGAGCAGCGGCGGCGGTCTTCACCCATAAGCGGCAGAGGTAGGGTATCGGCTCATAGGCGCGGAGTCGGTTCGATTGGAAGGCCTTTGGATTAGGGTTGGGCTTTAGTAAATGGGCTTTCAGCCCGAGTCTCAGATCGTGTCTTATCTCAAAAAAAAAAAAAGAAAAAAAAAGACGCTGCATCGTGTCTGTAAAATGGGATCGAATTGTTGTAACCAAGACACCCACACATTGATAGGTATAGGACCAAGCATGCTACTATTGAGTATTGATCCCTCTGATTTACAAGAATTGATAATGGGTGTCCCTGAGCTAATTGCATGGAGAACCAAGTCTTTAAAGTCTGAAAAAGGTAGACCATTTCATTCTTTGCACATTACATTTTTCTTTTAGTCCCAAGCAATGCAAGTTGGGCTAATAAATCAAGGTGTAAATTTGGACCGCTGAAAAAGCCTGTAACAATCCTCCTCCAAATAGGTTCAAGCGTGAACAAGTAGCAGATCATTCATCGCACAGCCCCCCCACGCCCGCTCAAAGCAGCGCCGCCGGCCAGCGGCAGCGGCGTTCCCCTGGTCCTCTCCCCTCCCTTCATCCCTCCCCTTTCTCTCCACCTTCCTCTCCTTCTCATCCTTCTTCTTCTCTTCCTATTTTTCCTTCTAGATCTCGATCTGCGGCTTCATCAGCACGAGAGCATGGGAGCGCAGCAGCGTGCGGCCTAGGGTAGCCATTGCCTTCGGTGTGTGGCCCTAGCCTGCCCCGATGGTACGCAGCGACAACACGATGGCGTGCGGCCTTGGGTGACCGGTGCCGTCAGTGTGCGGCCCTGTCTTGCCCCGACATGGCTACCTTGCACGGATGGCAATGGTGGGCTCGGCGTGGTGCCGGCCGGGAAGATCCAAGCTACCTTCGGCAGCGTTTCTGACGTTGATGGACTGCTGGTGCCACCCCCGGGGTGGCAGTTCTGTGGTGACCGCCTTGCACAGTGGCTGTGGTGGGCCGATGCGTTGGCTGCTAAATATATGTTGGCTGCTATATATATGCATGGGGAATGGAGGTCTTGGCGAAACCCTTGGCTGCTCTAGGGCCGTTGACGACGATGAATTTTGGAGCCATTTCTTTCCTAGGCAGCGTCAGTCGAATTGCCTTCTTTCCCCTTGCGGCCTTGCGTGCTTCCTGGGTGTAAAACTCAGACCTTCTGGTCGGCGACGGTAGCGCTTGTGGCGTCACATCCCTTCTTGGAGGTGTTGTTTTGGAAGCTCACTACCCCATTCCATGCCTGGCTGTAGTGGTGCAGAGGCTCCTAAAGCACACGTGGTTGTGCCATCGTGCCCACTCCAAGCCGCACCCTCGCGTCGGATCTGGATCCTGCAAGAGCAGCGGGGTGGCGGCAGCGGTGGGCGGGGAGGGGTGGTGGAGGTAGGCAAAGAGGGAGTAGGGGAGGGGAGGTTGCGGCGGAGGGTAGAGAGAGAGGGTGGTGGAAGGGAGGAGAGAGGGAGAGAGAGGCCAGTGGGGAGGAGAGTGCGAGAGTTAGGGTTCGAGCTGCGGGGGTTTTCAAAAATTTGCCTGGCAAGGGAATTTTTATAAAAATGATAGCATTATCTAATTTTTCCTTCTTCACGTCGAAATAAATTTTAATACAAGAGCTTATTTGAAAAATATACAAACGGTATGAGCTGGACTGAGTTGTGATTATTAAAAAATTGACATGCGTCCACCTTTTACCATGGAGCCCGGGGAGCAAGAGGGGAGGGGACCTTTTATTCACTTTGATTATTTGTGGTCGCCCAGCATTCATCCCTGCAGACCAATTCCTGAAATGTCCTTTTATTACCTTCCACGTTCATTTTCACATGAATATTAAAGTTATCTGTTGTTCTTTACAGTCCTCTCGATATATGCAGGTGGTGCTTAAAAATAGTTATAACAAATAAAATTGCTTCCAAGGCTACAAAATTCTGGAAAATTTTGCAGATGAATCTGACTTGTCCTTTTTTTTCTAGTAAGTAGCATTATAAAACACTGAAGGAACTTCAAAAGAATTTTGGAGGAGGATCAGGGTCAACTGGAACACAGGAAATATAAAAGGGGAGCCTACCCGTTGTAAAGAGAGATTAGCCTTTCCAATTACGAGTATTGTTCCCATTGTAACTTTAGATCTGTTTGGTGTCAAGTTCCTTTGAGACCAACAAGGCGCTCATCGTGTTCTCAGCCACAAAACAACCCACAATGCTACAAATGAAGAAGAAGAAGACCGCACCACAGGAAGCCACCAAGGGCGAAAAAGAGAATCCTGTGGCTTAAGAGAAAAGACTTGTCCCTGTTGATCAAGATGACATAGATACCATAGAAAAGTTAAAGAGAGTCGAGGCTAACTTACAAACAAGAAGCGAGAAAAAAGAGCCGAGGTGAAAGCAACAAACCAAGCACAGCCGGAGACAAGTACAAGAAACGATTTACTCGGAGCAGCAGAAAAGGAATTGACCTTGGCACTAAGGCAACTCGAGACTCTAAAATAAGAAAAAGAAAGATTTGCTAAAGAACTGGAAGCATAACATCTAGCGGCCTGAAAAGTAGCAAAACTAAATCAAGCAAAACAACAATCGGCAGAATTTCAAGAGGAATTGGATGAACTGCAATAATTACAAAACACGCCACCACAACCGTAAACACAACCACCACCCTTGAGATAGCAATATGTCGTGAACAATGCAAACATCCTGCAAGCAAATCGTAACCTCACTGGGCACAACGTACCAGTGATGGCAGGCGCCTATGTAGCAACTGACCAAAGCTCTCCATTGTCCATAGGCTTGCAAACAGCTCTATGGCCTCCAACCTACAAGATAGTTTCATTGCCAAAGTTCAATGGGCAAAATGACCCTTGCCAGTTCCTCTTGAGCTACGAAGCTGCAGTAGCATCAGCTGGAGGAGACAATGTTATCTTAGCCAAGTCCCTAATCATAGCCTGCGAGGGTGCAGCACTGAACTGGTACTCACTACTCCCACCACAGTCAATATACAGTTGGATAGATCTCAAAACAAAGCTAATACAAAACTTCCAAGGCTTCCATCGTGCAACAACAGACTCGGGTGACTTGTTTCACTGCATCCAAAGAGACAAAGAACCCCTAGCCAATTATGTCAAAGATTTGCACAATTGAAGTCACAAACTCCAGATATGGATGAAAGTGTAGCCATAGCAGCTTGCATCAAAGGGCTAACACCAGGCCCGACAGCTTCGCACCTAACAAGAGAAAAACCCAAAACCATGGAAGCCTTGTTCGCCGAGTTGGAAAAATATTGCAGGTCAGATGAGGACAACAGAAAAAGAGTAATTGAGAGAAACTACCAAAGGCAAGCTCAAAAAGATCAGAATTGGCAAACACCAAAATACAATTTCGCACAACATCAACAGCCATATCCAGCTCAACATGTGCTACCGATTGAGGGTGCTCAACCCTCATAGCAACAAAGTCAAAATTGCAATAGACAACCCTAGCAGCAGCAACAAATAAGTTATGGCAATGGGAAAAGAGGAGTCACTCTGGCAGGGGGAAGGGCCGAGGCCATACACAAAACAACCAACCTCGAATGTTTATTGCACATTTCATGGCAAGAAACTAGAAAACAAAAGGAACTTTCGAAAGGATAGCTGAAGAAAAAAGAGCAGCCGCAGCACCAAAAACCAACCACCACATCTCTTTTTGGCCACAACATCCATACTACCAAGTTTATCCACAAATGAACCTCATTATCGCCCATACACCTAATCTCGCAAATTCATTTACCAATCCTTCCTTGGGGACAATTCGTGAGTTTGCAAGTTACAAGTCCGACTTCGACAACAACCACGACAGATGGTACGACTGAGGGCCGAGGCACTACGCTCAAGTTCGCTTGTGGAGATGATTGAGATGATGAAGATGCTTCTAGAAGCTAGTTATTGCCGCGTTGGCTTTATTCATGTCGTTTAGCCCAAGGGGTTTGTACCAGATTGTACTCTCAAATTCTGAGAGTTAATAAATATTAATGTACTGTTATCGTGGTATGGATGATATATTATGCTGAAATGAGCTGTATGTGATATCTACTGATCCAGGGCTATCACGAGGATACAGGAAGTCGGATTCTCCTTACGGAAATCCATTTCGTTTCACCCAGTTTGAATTCATCAACTTTGTCAAATTGTTGCATCAGGACACATTCACTGGTAGAAAACTGAGCATTAGTCTCGGTTGGAGAGACGCATAGGTCGAAAATCCAACTGGGACTAATTATTCGGGACTAAAGGTCCCCCTCTTTAGTCTCAGATCTTTCACCCGGAACTAAAAATAAACCTTTAAAATACCAACCAGGACTAAAGGGTTTTTCACTAAAAAAATATTCTAAATTCCCGGGAAACACGATTTTACATGCGAAAATATGCGCATGTGTGGTGCGTTGGATTCAAACCCGCAACCTCTTGCATCGTGCGTAGCTTCCTTATCATCTCACCTACACAGCACATCTGACTAAGTAGAAGATGCTATCCTTTTGTATTTACCCGTGGAGGATCCTTTAGTCCCGATTGGTAACAACAACCGGGATAAAAGACTTTTAGTCCCGGTTGCTAACACCAACCAAGACTAAAGCTAACACCAACCGGGACTAAAGCTTGGTGGGGCTTTAGTCTTGGTTGGTGTTACCAACCGGGACTAAAGGGTCAAGGCTTTACCAACCGGGACTAAAGGGTCACCTTTAGGCCCAGTTGGTAACACCAACTAGGATTAAAGGGTCTCCACAGACCACGAAATTTAAACATGGGACAAAAACCTTTTTAGTCCGAGGTCCAAAATTAATAGATACTTTTGTTGAGGATGGAAAATCGTTTCTCTACTAGTGATTCTGATCGAGCTCTAGCAGCCGAGGCGACCCCAAAGATCATCAAACTGGTGGTGGCGAGGATCGTAGGTGCTGTTGGACCAGACTACCTCTGCAAGCTTTGGGGCAGAAATTCGCGCCTCATCAATGGAGATGGATGCAGACAGCTTTTCCAGCCTTGGTGCCACAATCTCCAGCCGCCGTGTTTTCAAGAGGAGAAGAACAACAAACGCAACGAATTGAATCAGAGCATACGGAGATGTCAGAAAGCATTATCCAACCTGATGCATAGCCTCAGGTCCATCAGGCACGGGCACTGCGTGCACACGAGGGTTGTGAGCTCACTACCATCCATGCAGTCACAGATCATCGTCAGGTCGGTCAGTGCTCGGAGCAAGCCGCCGCCAAGCTCCGTGGAGTCTAAGGCAGATCTTTGTCACCCCTTCGCACGCTAGAAGCTCGAGCACCGCCTCTTCCCCGTCATCTTCTGGCATAGGCAAGCGAAGCAAGAGCGGGCCCACCACACGCTACGAAGCGAAGCTCAGCCACAGCGCGACACGTCGTGCTGGGAAATCGCGGTCGTAGGCGGCGGACGGTTCGATGCTGAGTCCTTTAAGGGTCGGGGTGTCCCAGGCGGCATCGACGGTGTCCAGGAACGAGGCCAGAGGCTGTGGCAGTGGCGCGTTGACGCCTTCCGCAAGGCGGAGTTCTGGCAGCGGGGTCCATACGTGGTGCCAGCGACGGGAGAGCACGCCGGTGCGCACCGCGGCGCGGGGGGAGCTGAGAGAGAT
Organism: Setaria italica; assembly: GCF_000263155.2. Lineage (NCBI taxonomy): Eukaryota > Viridiplantae > Streptophyta > Magnoliopsida > Poales > Poaceae > Setaria > Setaria italica. Next base: position 30,590,003 of record NC_028457.1, on the reverse strand, counting down.
GAAGATGGCGTGCAGCACCTCGTCGGGTAGGCTGCTGATGCGGTCCTCGCCGTCGCCGGCATCCATGAGTGGATGAGGAAAGGTATTGGCTTCACGGGCTCTCGAGGGGCTGCCGGATCTGGGGGCTAGGGTTTGTGAGATGGGAATCGCGGCGGCGGTGACGTCAACGACGGCGCCGCGGCGGGTCTTCTATATAGGTTTCATGTGCTGGATAAGCAATATAGCTTTAAAGCTCAATTAGAAAATTCAACAACATTTTATATCAGATTCAATATTTTAGCATATTAGAATCAACATTTGTTTAGAATCAGATCAACATTTGCAAAATACTTGATTCAACATTTTATAAAAGATACATTCAACATTTCGGAACACATATTCCAACATCTTAAAAAAATATATTCAACATTTTTCTAAATCTACATCAATATTTTTTTAGATAATGTCCATTTTTTCTTCTTCTCCGGTGCCGGCAGGGGTAGCAGCTAGGGAGGTTCGACGGGCGTGGCGGTGGGGTCGGCAGGCGTGACGGAGGCAGCCACGGCGGCGGCCGCGGGCGTGACAACCACGGAGGGGGCGGGTGCGGCAGCTGCGATGCCGGGGCCGGCAGGCACGGCACCGGCCTGGTGGAGATGGTGGCGGCATGGCCAGGAGGAAGCTAGGGTTGAGAAAGATGGATGCATCTACTTTGCACGAATCTCAAACAACGAAAGCCATACAGCTAATGGGCTAACGGAAGCCAGGATTGGCGCGCCACGGCAGGCAGAACAGCCTTAGAATTGCACTGTTGGGCTTTGGCAGCTGGGCTTTTAGCCCGCCAACATTTCTGTAGAAATTTCTGGCTTCTTTCACCTTTTCTTTTTTCGGAAAATAGTTCTTTCTTAGAATACAAAATAGTTCATTTCCGCATTTCGCAATTCCAAACAAGCAAGACCTTAACTGAAATTACTTCATAACCTCAGACAAGCGCAACCAAAGGAAGTCCATTCTGCTGGGTTGTTCTAGGTGTCTAGCTAGGACTTTGTGATTGACTTCAGCAGCTTCAAAGTGGTCTAGACCTGAACATTTTGTGGATCCGGTAAAAATAATTCGATTCAATTGAGGTTGAAAATTTGTGCCCACGACTGTCCCATGGATAGTGTCGGGCTGGGTTAGGGCTTGAGCTTCCCATCTTTTTTAAATAGGAAAATAATTAAAATTAATTGTGTGGGCAGGCTCAATTTTAATTTTCGCTGACCACACCTAATCCTATAGCTAGCTCCTGTAGCTAGCGTAGGTGGGGCAAAACCCAACATGCTCTGCCCCGACCCCATGGATCGGGGCAGCCGGGCTCAAAATGCTCAGGTCTATCTTAATTGCTTAGGTTGAAATGGTTAAATGAGCGCTACATGTTTTTATTTTTTTCCATTCACAAAATACCTATGTGTAGAGCAGTCTGATCATGAAGTTAAACATCATTCTAGCTTTTCCCATGGCGGTAAGGACTAATATTCCTGTGAAAAATAAAAGAAGAGAAAAAATTTCGAAAGGAAAATCAGTTCAAGGCGTGATTTCTTTGCGGGTAAACATAGGTACCTGTACTGCTAATTTACATACGTGCAAGAAGAAATTTAAAAGCTACTTTCTACTCCATAGTCCATATCGATCTCACAAGTTAATATATAATTCTCCGGCGACGGCACAGTAGCCCTGCAGCACGGGCAGGCGCCGTGCGCGGCGAGCCACGGCAGCACGCAGCCGGCGTGGTACGAGTGGGAGCACGGCAGCGTCGTCGCCTCCGCCTCCGTCGGCACCTCCTCGAGGCAGACCGCGCAGAGCACGGACGACGACGACGCCGCCTCCGAAGCCGGCGCGCGCGCGTCGCCAGCGACCGGCGCCTTCTTCAACACCACGGTAGCACACGAGCCTGGTCCAGGCTGGCTGCGGACCTCCTCCGGAGCCGGCACCTGCTCGGCGCCCGCCGCCACCGCCTGACGCTGCCGCCGCCGGGAGTCCAGTGCCGGCCCTCCGTCCCGCGGGAGCCGCCGGCGTCCCTGCCTCCTTGTCTGCTCGCGGCCGCCGGGCATGCCGACGGGCGCCAGCTCGTCCCGCCAGCGGTGGCGGTGGTCGCCCGGGGCATGCTGCCCCAGCTCAAGCTCCAGCGCCGCCGCCGCCGCCGCGGTGTCGCAGCCGCGGCAGTGCATGCGGCGGCGGCGCGCGAGGCAGGTGACGGCAGCGAGCATCGGCATCGATTTGGCGTGGGGGGAGTAGGGAAGGGAGGATTTGATTTGATGCTATACATGCCTCCGTCTCTCTCAACGATTTGTGGGCGTTAAACTCTTGCTTGAGCAGGGAGTGAACCTCATCACATCACATAGAGCAAGAGGGATTGGATCCTTTGGTTTTATACACACCCGTGTGCGCCAAAATATGATGGCTTTAGCAACCGGTCCCCGTCTACGCCGTCCTCGTAAATGTGGCTCTGCTCCCGCCCTCCATCGATCCAGCCGCACACCAAACTTAACGATCGTACAGGTCATTGCTTATTGCTACTAACCTGTTGTTTTTGTTGGTTACTTTAACTTTAAAGCAGTATGCATGATTGAGACTAGCAGAAACGCAGGACCGATATATCACAAGTACACACAGGACGTTGGAAGTGAATGCGTGCGTGTAAATTCGTGCAGGCCGGTGGTGGAAGGAAGCTGATGTGGCTCCAAGTCAAGAGTCAATGCCGAGCATGGAATGAAAGAGAGCGAGCAAGGGCGCCGAATAAGACAAGCCCAGCCCCCCTGCATCCAATCCGTCCAGATAAGACAGCGACGGCGTGCACTTCAACAAGCCCCGTTGCATGCTCACGTTATCTGCAAGATTGCAGCTACTTTTTTTTTGAGAGGAGATTGCCGCTACTTAGGGAGGACTGTCACGGACATTTCACATAAAAACCTTTAAAGCCCAACAACGAGATTGAACATCCACAGTCCTAAAATCCCGATGTGATTCTCTCTCGCACGCAGGAAAATATTCCTACAGAACCGGTTTTGATTTTTTGAACCTGGAAAGTCCAACGCGATGGCCGCCGATGCTCTCATCAGAGCAGAGGTTCAAAGCACCCGAGCACTCCTGCAGCAGCGGCCTCGTCCCCGTCTGGCTTGTTGTAGCCTGCAGGACAGGAGGGAGGGATCTGAATGAGGGAGACGGACCGGTCGCGGGGGGCCAC
>NC_028457.1:30532962-30586704 GCF_000263155.2 Setaria italica | reverse complement strand
TAAAGCGAGCAGCAACTTCGGCGGTAGATATAATAAATTCTTCTTCAATTGATTTTTCATCTAGACGTGTCATAGTCGTAGGCTATGGTTGAATTCGCGGTGTGTTCCATTCATTCTTGATGAGGCAGTCGGACCGAAGCCCTCAAAATTTCCTTCTTACGAGGCAGATGCAAAGGCAATGATGGAATCACATGCCGTACTCCTGCAAGTATAAGGGATGATGGCAGCGATTTCAGGTGCTTTGGTGCCCCCCCCCCCCCCCCCCCCCCCCCCGATCAAGTGGCTTTGTCATCGACCAGTCATCACCAGGCTTTCCCGTTGACATTTGTTGAGCTCTTGTTACTTGGAGAATCCGCACGGGACCAGCCAGCTTAATTAGCTTATTAGCTCCGTTAGTTGCAAATTGCCGGCCGGTCGGGAGACGCGCCGCCGCTGATGTTGGACGTACAGGATTTCCGCCTCGTCGATCGGCCAGCCGGGTCGCACATGCCCTGCCATAGGATCTTCCACTTCTTCACCGGCACGTGTCTTTAAGCTTGAAGGGAAATGTTTTATCAGCTAGGGACAAAGCTGAAAGGAGGTGCGGAAAACACACACATCAGTGGACCAACAACAAATGGGGAAGGTTCATACCTCCACAAATCGTGCAGTGCATGTGTATCAGACAATTCATAAACTTTCTGTAAATAAATTTCTGTTGAATGCAACCACTGAGCAGTCTTTCTCCTATATATAAAACATGAACCTGTCTAAATTTCTACTGTTCTTGTACAACATACTCCTATATAGTATAAGGGAACGAGAACTTTTTCGTCCAAGATAGAAGGGTCGGTGAAGCAAAGCTACGCTTGTCGTCACAGTTAACAATGGTATATCCGTTAGTGGTATTAAGCATCTCTGCTAGGGAAAGTCCCGTCCTTTAGTACCGGTTTCGCAACCGGTATTGCTAGTTCGGTACTAAGGGATCTCTAATACCGGTTGAAAAATAACCGGTACTAAAAGGGGGGCCTTTAGTACCGGTTCAGGAGACCAACCGGTACTAATTTGCCTGCCACGTCGCGTGTGGCCGTGACCAAATTAGTACGGTTGGTCTTCCCAACCGATACTAATTTATTTTTTTCCTATTTCTTTTCTCATTTTCTTTTTTGTTTCTTTATTCTATATTAGTATTTCGTATTTTTTTCCTTTACGTATACTAGTTCTAATATGTTAATATATATATATATATATATATGAAGTTGTATTTATCTATAATATTACATTTGAGATACTATTATATATATAGACATATTGTGCATGTGATTATCAACAAAGGAACAAATTAATGTAATAACGCATTGTAATGATATGTCATGTATCCGTCGCATTTATTAACAATACTATTTGCAAAAATCTCACCCTATTAAACAAGAACTGAATTTTTCATGGTTAAAACATTAAATATTTCAATTTTTTGTAGCACCATTAAATACTAAACAATAAATTTACGTAAAATTAAACAAGTACATGATTAAGTCATGGTAAACATGTTAATAACACTACAGGCACTATTCTTCTAAATTTTTGCATGGTCAAAATATCTATTTTTTGAATTTTAAAGTTAACATAAGTATTATGACCATTATAACCTATTAGTAAGTTAAAATTAATAACTTAACCAATTTTAATTTTGATATTTGACTGCATCTAATATTTTTATAGGGTATATCTAATCAACATCAAGTTACCAAATTATTTTTCCAATTTTTATGAATGTTATTTTATTTACTATGCAATAAACTAATATAATAGCAATTGTAAAAGAAAGAAAAATAAAAAGATGTTTAGTCAGAAACTGAAATAGTAGAAAGCAACCCCTTTAGTGTCGGGTGTTAGGTACGCCCGGTACTAAAGGGGTGGATTTCGTTTTACGGGTGCGCACCCACCCTCCCCCCTCTTAGTACACCCGGTACTAAAGGGGTGGATTTCGTTTCACGCGCGCGCACCCACCCCTAGTACACCCGGTACTAAAAGGAGGCCTTTAGTACTAGGTGTTGCCCCCACCAGGTACTAAAGGGCCTTTAGTACCAGGTAGGCTTCTTGCCCGATACTGGGGGGTTAAAGTAGGAGGCGCTCCTTCGTGTTCCCCAACACTTAGCCATTTCGTCATTCAATCCGAATCCACACCGCCGCACCCTCGTCGTCGTCGTCATCTGTCCCGCCTCCTCGCCTCGCCCGTCACCGCCGCCTCGCCAAATCCGTCACCGCCCCGCCTCTTCCAACGACGCCCCGCCTCGTCGCCGCCCCGACTTGTATGCCGTAGCTTGTCATCGCCCCTGTCGATCGCCGTCACCACCACCCCGTCGACTGACGCCGCCCCCAGCCCGTACGCCCCCGTCGCCGCTCCCATCGCCACCCTCGTGATCGCCCTCCATGCCGCCCTCATCGCCGCCCCCATCGACTGATGCCGCCGCTGCCGTCGTCCCTGCCCGTACACCCCCGCTGCTGCCCCCTCGTCGCCACCCCCATCGACCGCCATCGCCGCCCCCAACCCCACCACCACCGTGCCCCCCGGCCCCTCCACACGGCCAGGCGTGGGCTCGCGTCATGTCTGCTTACATACGCCCACAGCCGGTCGCTGACATCATCATCCTCTTTTTTATTTTTACAGCAATAGAAATTAGCTAGAAATTGTAAGAAAAACTATAGAAAATCTTGTTAATTCTTAGAAAAAAAATTCTTGAAGTAGCTAGAAATTATAGAAAATCATGTTAATTCTTAGAAATGTATAAAAATAAGTGAAAATTACTTTGATACTTTTAGATGTGAAAATAAGTTGGTGGACCGTCTTCCAACGAAGATGTACAAATTGAACCAATGGTACATGGAGGCTTGATCCAACGGTTTATTTGTGCTCGAAGTTTGGAAGAACTATGTGGCGCTTTGGTTGGTCATCTAACTTATTAGCAACCTTCCTTATTGGTTTGCTTGACATGTCCTTCATGTAGAAAACTTGAGTCACATCATTGGCTAGGATGAATGGTTCGTCTCTATATCCAATCTTGTTGAGGTCCACTATTGTCATCCCATAGTTATCTGTTGTTACGCCTCCTCCAGTAAGTTTCACCCATTGGCATCAAAACAGAGGAATTTTCAAAGGTCTATAGTCCAGTTCCCATATCTCCTCAATGACACCATAGTATCTGTCTTTTTTTCCATTGTTGTCTATTGCATATATATGGACACTACTATTTTGGTTTGTTCTCTTTTGGTCTTGGCCTCTCGTGTAAAATGTGTACCCATTTATCTTGTATCCTTGGAATGTCGATACTGAGATAGATGGACCCCTAGCCAACCATGCTAGTTGCTCTTCAATCGTGTCATCACCCATCAGTCGTCGCCGCAACCAAGATGCGAAAGTGTCAATGTGATGATGTGTAATCCAGGCCTCAATCTTCCCCTAGTTTGAGGACCGTACAATGGTCTTGTGCTCCTCCATATATGGAGCCACTAGGGATGATTGTTGCGAGACCGTGAAGTGTGCTTTATGAAATGTACTCTTATCGATATCCATCCGAGCTTTCCTCCCTAGTGTGCCATTTACCTTGAGTCTCCCCTCAGGGCGTGATACAGGGACTTCAATCGAACTTAGGTCATCAATAAAGTCAACACAAAACTCAATAACCTCCTTTATTCCATATCCCTTTGCGATGCTTTCTTCCGGATGGGCACGGTTACGAACATACTTCTTCAGAACTGTCATAAGCCTCATGAAAGGTAACATATTGTGTAGAAATATAAGACAAAAACAAAAATCTCTTCAATAAGGTGGACTAGAAGGTGGGTCATGATATTAAAGAAGGAAGGTGGAAAGACCATCTCAAAACTGACAAGGCATTGCACCACGTCATTCTAGTAAATTGTTTGGATGGATTGCCTTCCGAGAAATCATGTTGAGGAATGCACATAGCTTCACGATTGCAATTCTCACATTCTCTGGTAGAATACCCCTCAGTGCAACAGGTAGCAGTTGTGTCATCAGGACGTGGCGATCATGGGCCTTTAGATTTATGAATTTCTTCTCTTTAAAAATTATTATTGCCTGTATATTCGAGGAGTTGCCCGATGGGACCTTGATACTATTCAAACACTCAAACATGTTTTCCTTCTCTTCCTTACTAAGAGTGTAACTAGCAAGATGCAAATAATATTCATCATCTCTCTTTTCCAAATGTAGGCCATCTCATTATTTCATACGTTTCAGGTCTCGGTGTGCTTCAATTGTATCCTTTGCCTTTCCATATGTACCCAAGAAGCCAAGCATGATCACATAAAGATTTTTCATTAGGTGCATCACACATGACAGATCTCAAGGACTTTCCAATAAAGTAGCTCCTAAAATATAGACTTCTTCTTCCACATGAGTGCATGTCCGTCCTCATCGTTCGGAACAGGTTAGCTAGTAGAGCCCTTGCTAAAGACTACCCTCACATCATTTATCATAGAAAATACACGTTTACCATTATGGTGAACAGGCTTAGTACGTTTTTCTTCCTCCCCTTCAAAATGCTTCCCTTTCTTTCTTAATGGGTGCTTAGCAGGAAGAAATCAACAATAGTCCGTATACACGACCATTTTCAAATACATGCTGCAAGTATCATCTAAACAGTGCGTGCAGGCTCGATATCCCTTGTTTGATTGTCCAGATAGATTACCGAGCACCGACCAATCATTGATGGTTACGAACAACAATGCTCGTAGATTAAAAGTATCCTTTTTGTCCTTATCCCACACACATACACATTTTTCCTTCCATAACAATAAAAGTTCATCAACCAACGGTCTTAGGTAAACATCAATGTTATTGTCAGGTTGTTTTGGACCTTGGATAATTACTGAAATTATAATGAACTTCCGCTTCATGCACATCCAAGATGGAAGGTTGAACATACATAAAGTTACAGGCCAAGTGCTATGACCACTATTGAACTCACCTAATGGATTGAATCCATCTGTACTTAAACCAAATTGTATATTCCTTACATCCTTTTCAAACTTGGGAAATTCTCTATCAATTGTTCTCCACTGGGACCCATCAGTGGAGTGTCTGGTCATTTCATCTTGCTTACGTTCTTTTTTGTGCCAACGCATCAACTTTGCATGTGCCATATTTCTGAACAAATGCTTCAACCGTGGTACTATAGGAAAATATCACATTACCTTTGCAGAAACTTTTTTCTTGCTGGCCTGCCCCTCAACATCACCGGGGTCATCTCGCTTGATCTTATAATGCAGCGCTTCGCACACTGGACAAGCCTCCAATTTCTCATATTCCTTACCACGATAGAGGATACAGTCATTGGGACATGCATGTATCTTTTGTACCTCCAAACCCAGAGGGCAAACAATCTTTTTTGCTTCATACGTTGAGTATGACAATTCATTCCCCTCGGGAAGCATATTCTTTATGATTTTCATTAACTCATCAAAACCCTTGTCATAAACTCCATTTTTTGCCTTCCATTGTCGCATTTCCAGTGTGGTACCCAACTTTTTTTGCCCCTATTTGCAATTTTGGTACAATAATTTCTTATGATCATCTAACATATGCTTGAACTTTTTTAACTCCTTCACATTCTTGTAGTCTTCCTTTGTATCTTGCAACACCTGACCTAGATCATCGATAGGATCTTCTGCCTCGCCTATCTCTTCTTCAGCCTCGTCCATTGGAGCATCTGCAAAGGCACCTCCTTGAATCCAGTCAGAAATGTTGTCATCTTCTTCTTCATCATCATCTTCCATCATAACTCCTCTTTCCCTATGCTTGGTCCAAATAAAATAATTAGGCATGAATCAAGAACTATATACGTGAGCGTGAATAGTATTTCTAGATGTGTAATCCTTCTTATTTTTGCAAATTCTGCATAGACAACAAATGAAACCGAACGGCAGTTTGTTAGATTCTACCAGATCGAGAAAACCACGCAAGCCATTAATATACTTCATGGAGCGTTTGTCTGTGTTGTACATCCATTTTTGATTCATCTACAAAGTATTACCGAACCAAAGATATTCTGATCATCCATACAATTATAAATGAAACATAACAAACATGATACAAATAGCATTAAACTCAAATGTTGCTGAAAGTTTAAATAGAAATACACAAATTTAAATTTCAGACCCAAACAACATGATACACTATGACAAACCATCCACTGAGTACTATCTAGGAGGACTTTAAGCATCCTTGGGCAACGAAGACGAAGGTTTCACTGACCCAGGCTCATCCTGTGGTTTATTTGTGGTTCCTGCAACGGTAGTACTAAGTAGACCTGAAACACTTGTGAGTGGCGGTGGAGCATAACGACCACCAAAAGGAGGTTTATGACCCATCGCAACAGCATCTTCATGACATCTTTGCATAACAAAGCATTGCTTTCTCCCACGTGCTCATTTTCTTCGACTTATCATGAGGGCCAACTATGGTTTTCCCCTTGCCACGAGAGGAATGACAATCGCCCTCATCATCACCACTACTTCCAGCAGCAGAAGCCATCTCTATGTACTACAATTTATTTAGCTTATATTTGCAAATGACTAAACTATGAACGAATTATATATTTTCCCCACAATTTACTTAGCTCAAACATAACATATAAATGAAAATTTTCTCCATTGTAATTTATTCTAAAAATGACTAATTATGTATCTTTATTTTATCTTATTATCTCTATGTACCACAATTTATCTCGCTCATATTTGTCATAATTTATTTAGCTCATATTTGAAAAGTACTAAAATATGAAATTATTTCTCTAACCTCATATCAATTTCTTTGACTAATACGAAACATAGCATCCAAAAAATTGTAGCTTATTCTAAAAATCACAAATATGAACTCTAAATAACATATGTAGATAAATGAAAATTTTCTCCATTGTACCTTATTCTAAAAATCACAAATTACTCTAGCTCTAAAGTATAAAATTTAGTATACTAACCATGTATCAAGAGAGTATCAAGAGAGGATAAAGTTTCTAACCTTTATAACACTTGAATGAGTGAAATCCCAACGAAATTGTCGTCAATCCGGCAGCACCTCCCCTATGGCGTTATGGATAGGATAAAGCTCGAGCTGTGGTGAATGGCTTGGGTAGGAGGAGGAAGAAGGAGGATTTAGATTAGTACCAGGTCCAATTACAACCGGGACTAATGCAGTGGACGAAACATGCTTACGAGCTGCGCCGAAGCATATCCATTCGTCATGTAAAGACACGGAAGCCAAGTGGAAAAAAAATCTGAAATTGGATAACTCTTGGTTTATTAGAGTTGATCGATGCATTGTTCATATCAAATGGGACAGAGGTCTGCTAAGATGAGCACATTAAGCAGAGATGCTTAATTAGGCATGACCTCTTTATTTCTCAGTACCCATATAAAAAATATATAATATATTAGTTAAACCAAATAGCATTACTTTCGAATATTGTAATAGTATTCTTGAAATGGCATAAGGCTAGGGATGCAAGTTTCAATTCTTTTGGGTCATTTGGTCGGCCCAAAAATTGGTAAAATAAATACAAAATATCATTCCGTGTAATTAATTTTAAGAGTGAAAAACAAAACTAAAATGGCAAGTTAATGTTACTAATTACCAAGAGCATATTATTGAGAAAACCCCACTTATGATATTTTCAGCTTGCCTAATTAGTAAAATTAACAATCATTTCGCAAAAAAAAATGTAATGTTAACAATCAGGGCATTTAAAGAGATATATGTCACTAGAGCTACGTTCAAAATACGTGTTTATTGGCCTAAGGATCAATGGGAGTTACCAAGAGCATATACGGAGCAGCTCCCTAGATCGGTGTCCTGACTCCTGATATATTTTTTTTTAAAAAAAGAAAACATTGGGCAAAGCAAGGTGGTATGTATGAAAATTTCTGCTAATTCAGTCAAACCGCTGCAGCTCATTCAGTACATCCATCACCTATCATGGGGAACACCGTCACAAGTTAGGCCATATCTCTTTCTTCTTTTTATTTTCCTGTTCAACCGTCAGCATTTGTCTTGGATCCAAGTTTCCTAGCCAACGAAAACTCATTTCATGTTTATTCGACACGTCATCATGAGTCCATGACTCCTGTTTGTTCTACTTTGCTCTTGCTAATAAACAAATTATCGAACGGCGTTTTGGGCTTGCCGTTTGTGGGCCAGAAAGTTCAAATTCTAGTCCAGCCCAAAGCACAAATTGGGATCCTCCTTGAACCGAAGCACCTTAACAAACAATTTCCGAAAATTTCATCTCCAAGTTCATATTTCGGCAAATAACAAATTTTGTTTTTAATACCACTAACAAAACCTCAAATTCAAATGTAGCCACTAATTTCTTTCATTATTCCTCATGTTTTTTCCTAGATGACTTGTCAAAACCTACATTCCAGGACCATTTCTTAGTCAACAAGTGGGAAAACAAAATGAAAACAATGCAAAAAAGAAACCCCGCACAATACCGGAGCAACAGATCATGAAGCACTACAGGCAAAATACAAACACACATCGCAGCTCGTGCATAATTGACATGGATTTGAACAAAAGCACAGCATCAGAAGATCATCTCCCAGTGCTCAAGCTCAACTACCCTGCATCTACAACTAATTTCTCTATGTGGCAAACTTTCAGTTACAGCCTCCTACTACACAAACCAACCAAAAGAAAAGAAAAAAAAATTTGAAAGAGCTATCGTCAGTTGCAGATGCAGAGACTTGTTGCAGCTGCTGCAGCCTGCAGGGCCGGACTGCCACGTCACCGCCAGCAGCTAGCTACTACTACACACTAGTCGAGGGTGTCGGCGGAGGGGACGAGCGCGCGGCAGCAGGGGCAGTCGGGCTGGATGGCGAGCCATGGGAGGACGCACTCGGAGTGGTACTTGTGCGAGCACGGCAGCCGCGTCACCCGCTGCCGCCGCTCCCGGACCTCGTCCAGGCACACCGCGCACACCTCCACCTTCGACAGCGTCCTCGTCAGCTCCGCGCGCCGGCGGCCGCCGACCGTCGACGCCGCCGAGGCGGTGGTGAGGGCCGGTGTCGCCGACGGGATCCCTCGCTCGGCCTGCTCCTGCTGCGGCCGCTGCGGCTCTCGTCGGCCACGGCGCCCGGAGGCCGGCCGTCCCTGCCGCTCTCCCACCAGCCGGCTCCACCTGCATCGTTCACAGATCGACGACAGAGTGTTAGATTACTGTGGTTTGTTCACTGGCGCTAATTCTTGACATTACATGGAGGTAGGTTAATCTAGTCGTGGTTTTACTTTTATATATCACCTCTGTGGTCTTCACTATTTACTTGATCGAAACAGAATTAAAATCCTTTCAGATAAACGAGGCTGATTGATTGCCCGGCCGTTTACTTGGAACAGCAAACTCAAGTGTTCTCTCATCACATGGCAAGTACTAGCTCCTCTGCTTCTTTCGACTGAACCTTTTGGGGTTACTGAACTTTTAAGACACATGCTACAACACATGCAAGATTCCATATTCCAAGTAGGCGCACAATAATTCAGGCTCTAGAAAACTCTAGAACCCATGACAAGATCGACGGCGAAAGAATGTCGCGGTAGGTACACAGTTACACTACAAATCCTGTGACGTGGCAGCAAAAAAAAACGGTAATGCTAATCGTCCTACGTCCGACACGGACGGAAAATATCGGACGCTCAGGTCCACTCAAACGGCGTTAGGGTGATGGATCCGAAGTATCATTTCAACCAAGCTAGTTGCAAGCTCAAGTCCGATCGAGAGTTATCTATTTGCTGCAGTGCTGCATGCTGGGTTGCCCGCTATACTTTCCCCAAAATCCTTCACTCCTGCTCTGCTTTCTCCTTGGAGCTCGCCACACCAGCCATGGCGAGCGCCGCGCCTGGACCTCGCCCCCACCCTGCCGGCTATAGATGCCGTTGTGCCCCGAATCTCGCCCCCAACCCGCCAGCCATGGAGGCACCTCGCCGTGCCCGGACCGCGCCCCCGCCTCGCCGACCATGGAGGCCCCCGCGCCTGGAGCTCGTCATCCGCATCCTCTCGGGCGTGACCCCAACCTCCTCTGCGTCGCCGTCCGCCGCCTCCCGGCATGGCGCATGGCGCGGCGAGGCTGTCAGTGAGCGAGGCCGGCAGCCATGGGCGCGCGTGGCGGGAAGCGGTCTCCATGGCCGACGAGATGTTTCTGCATGTTGCAAGTGTATGTTTCACGTGTTTCGGATGTTTCAGAAAAATGTTGCAAGAATTTCATGTTGATGTTGCAAAGTAGATCTAGATGTTGCATATGCTTTGCACACGTGTTGCAAGTGTTTAACCTATCATATGGTGATTTTTTGTTTGGAAATGTTGCATGAAACATGTGCTTGATGTTGCGGTGGGAAATTTTTTAATCGGAAATGATGTTTACATTGAATGATTTTTTGTATATTTTTCAACGTTGCAACCTCATACTTTCGATGTTGCAGATGTTATTTTTGAATGTTGCAACGGAGCGTCCGATGGGAAAATTCCCATCAGACGTCCGGGCGCTAGCAACGCCAAAAAAAAAAGGAGAAAGGGAACACCCCTTTCCCATGTTAGGCCTACTTACCTTCTAGCGATCTGATCACGCGATTCAGACATCAACAAAGAAAGATGCAAGTCAAAGTCATAGGTCGACAGCAAAACAACGGAGCATTGGGCTCTCTCTGATCGATCTAACATGGGAAGTTTCGGAAAGTTGGAGCCTCCGAATCGAAGCCGCCATCAGACTGGCTGCTTGGCTTTATGCTGTTGTAATCAAACGAGCTCTACATCTAAATCTCAACCGCTCCATTATTGTCTAACAAAAACAATTCAGAAACCGCGTGCCATGTCACTTTCAGCAGGTAGCATGGTTGCATTCGAGAATCTTGCTCGAACTGAATGTTTTTTTCTTCTTCAGCGAAACAGAGAATTCGCAGGGTGATCCTACATCTTGGAGTGCAGGAAAGGATTAAGCAATCTTTCCTGCTCTTGTCCAATCGCTTGGTTTTGGGTCAGCACGTATCTTCCCAACGAAAAGCTTGGAAAACAGGGCAGGAGGGGGGCAGGGGGTGGAAGCAACGAGGCAACCGACCTGGATGGCGACGTCGCCGACGGCGGCAGCGCGGCGCCGCGCAGCTTCTCCTCGAGCCGGATGCGCGCCGCCATAGCGGGCCCCGCCACGGCCGCGTCCCCCGCGTGGCGGCGGGCGTGCGCGTAGTGGTGGTGGTGGTGGTCCCCGGCGCCCGGCGCCGCCGACGAGGCGGCGTCGCCGTGGTAGTGCACGCGCCGCCGCCGCGCGAGCTCCACGCCCCGGAGCATCCTCCCTTCCTAGCTCCTCCTCCTCTTCTCCCCGGCGGTCGGCGGCGGCGGGTGTGGCTGCTGCTGCTGCTGCCCTGCTGGCTGCTGCTTCTCCTCTCGATCGGCGGGCGCTGGGTTGGGTGGTGCCTGGTGTGCGCCTCGGCCGTGGTGGCGTGGTGGTGGTGGTGGAGTAACCGCTAACCGCGAAACTTCCTCGTGATCTTGGTTTGATTTCGCTTATATATGGTGGCGGTGAAGCGAGGGGGTGCTGGGTTCCTAGGCTGCATCGACACTTCGTGAATTAGGTTTAATAGATTCGTCTCACGAATTAGCGGCTTAATAGATTCGTCTTGCGAATTAGTCTTTATTTATGCAATTAGTTTTATAATTAATCTATATTTAATATTTCTAATTAGTATCTAAACATTCGATATGACAGGGACTAAACTTCAGCCCCTGGAATCAAACACCCCCTGAAACACGGCTGGAAGAATGTCGTGGTGCTAGAGCCTGGAGCAGAGGGGAGGAAGACGAGACGATGACGTGGCGTGGCGTAGCGAACCGCAGCGCGGGAGGAAACTGCGAGAAAAACGCGATCCGATTTTTTTTCTAAAGAAAATCAAGGAGGAGATATGTGCTACCGCGAGGAAATTACGGATCTGTTCGGTAGTGCTGGCTGCAGCTGCAGCAGCCCGTTACACCAAGCTGCAGCCCCAACAGTGCAGCCAACCAACGCTGATTTCATATGAAGCTCAACAAATCAAAACTTGGCGGGGAGCACCCTAAAACAATTTTGAACAGAGCATGAATTCTTTATACCTCTACATAATCACTCCATGCATCCAGATTGCAATTAGGTAATTTACAGAAGATAATTTAAAGTATGTTCAATCCAAGACACACGGATGACAGAATTCACCACATGTTACACACATTAAATTAACCATACATATGTTGCAGGTTACCCCCTAACAGATTTCATGCTACTATAACCATAAAATCAGCAAAATCATGTGGTCAAGAATGTAATCTAATCAATGCAAACCATATAGTTCTAGCCGTAATCCAATCACGGACTTTACTAATATCGTTGTTGGCAGTAGCAGCTAACCAATCTGATACAGGGTCATTTTCATCACCAATTCTAAAAAAGTAGGTGCCATGACCAAACATGTCAGCCGCATCCATTCCGAGTTCGTCGTTGTCCAATGCAAAATTATGTAGCGCAAAGCATGCAACAATAATCTTTGATTGCTAGTATATAACGGTATCCCTCGTAGAATCTGCCACTTATTCTTTAGCACTCCAAAAGACCGTTCCACAACGTTCCGAAGGTACGAATGATGGTAGTTAAAAATTTCATTCAAATTCTCAGGATCTTTGGCATTAAACTCATATGCCCTTGCGATATGGCGCCATATAACCCTCACGCAGTGGGTAACCAGAATCCACCAAATAGTACTTTCCTACATATCAACATTGATATACATAAAGCAATTTAGAATGGCAATCCTATATATGTTAGTTACCATAAACCTTACAAACAAATAAGCTCACCTTGGGGTAGGTGAGGGAAATGCTCAGCCTGGTTTAAAGCCTCCCTCAAAATAGCAGTGTCAAGGACAGCACCCTTCTTACCCGTACCGACAAATGTGAACCTCATGCCCATGTCACAAACAGCCAAGACATTCTGGCTAGCGAACCTCTTTCTATTGATAAAATCATCATGTGCATGTTCAGGAACTGATACCGGAATGTGCGTTCCATCTATAGCTCCTATGCACCCATCAAAATATGGTGAGAATTGATGCAGCCTAGGATGCACACATCTGAACAATGGATCTGTTGGCTTAATAATAGTACGTGCAAAAGAGACCACGGCATCTAACACTTCACCGAACTTCCGACTCACGGTGTCCAGTGACCTACAGAATCTATCTGGCATTTGTCTCTGGCATTATCTTGTGCCACATGCCCATAGGAACATCCCTAAGGCCTCAACTGAATCACATTGTCGTGTGGATTTTAGCCCATGGTTGGACACTAAGATTGAATGCAACAACTGGAATGCAGATGGATGGAGACAGAAATTTTTTGTAGCACTTCTTACTGTCAGCAAGGTTAATAGCAACCTATTGACGGCCAGTCAACTCCTGCAAGTGCAAGGAACCATCTTGCACCCCACTTCCACTTGAGGTAGATGATGCATACGTAGCTAACACACCAATGGTTGCACCCATGGAACACCATGTGCCCAAATAACACCAGTGTGGCAATGAAGCATGGAACATTACAAATATCAATAAGAAAAATTAAGGAAGTGTAGAAATTAACTAATATATGTAAGCTGCTCTAATGTTACTGAAAAGATGTAGTCATATTACATAGTAATGTACTGAACTTGGAATACTAACATATGCAGTTCAGATAAGGCCGCACAATGTATGACAGTTATATGAGTAAACAACAGGGGCGAAGTCAGGAAATTTTGTCGCGGATGTCAATGCAAAATACTAACTCATACTGTAATACTATGATTCCTTGGATAACACAATGAAGAATAAACATTGATATATTGTGAGATTATGAACTTTTACCATACTGATTATCCTTTACTACTTCATTTTCTCTTTATGCCTACGGCCATCCATCTTGGGAATGAGTAAAAAAAGAATGTGCACAATATGCAACAACCATTATCATGAGTTACCATTACAATTTTGCATTTGCTAGGAAAAAAGAATAGATCGAAGAAGCTATCAGGACTCTTCCAGTGTGATTCTGACTTACGAAGTACGAACACTAGTGTAGCTAACAAAATTGAAACGTTAGAATTTCTGACATCGGAAACTGAACCATGTCCAAAGTAAAAAGAAAAAACGTAAGATAAATCCCTAATCAATTTCGCACGATATAAAAGCTTACGGCCTAATCAAAGGCACACGAGATCTTACCCCAGCTTATGTGTTTAGATGCATGAAATCTAGCAGCATACAAACATGCAGATCGAGAATGGAGAGGATTGGAGATTGGAGGGATACTCACGTTGGCAGGCCGGCTCAATTTGCAGTCACTGATGGGCAGAGATGCGACAGTGTGTCGACGCCGGCTCCGGCGAGATCCTGTCACTGGTGAGGGAACGGATCAAGGAGGCGCCGAGAACTCAATTTGGAGCCCTCCTAGCGTCGGCGACCTTCACGGGGTAGGAGGCGACAGGCGGTAGCCGGCCTCGAAACCCTACCTTCTCTCGAGTTTGATGGAAGGCAACTGGGGGAACCGGAGACGGGAGTTCAGATGGGAACCGGATAACAGGAGATAAGCCTACAGCCGAACAGCTGGGCTACTGGCTGATGCTGTTTGGGCCGTAGCTGAACGGCTGGGCTGTACAGCCGGGCCAAAACTCATCAGCGAACAGGCCCTACCAGACCACCCTCTAGCGGGCCCGCCTGACGGTGACGGCGGAAAGGAGAAAAACGTTGCCACGCGGCCCCGTCCTGTAAATGTACACTTTGTTTATTATACGAATACATATATATAGGCCTTAATTTTGATGTCAATTTAAATGTCCAAACTAATTGAAAGAGCTAAATATTTGGTGCAACATCTCGCGGGGCAGTCCATAATGCTCCAATAAGAATGGTATCCATGACACTAAATACATTGCCATCTAGTGTTTTTTAAACCAATTTGATTCATGTAAGATATAATTTGAATGAGAAAACCAATACACTAGGTACTACCAAATTTTGTGTTGGTGCAGAGTTCGTGTCTAGATGATAAATGGGTAAGATGATTAATTAGTGGATAGGAGTGGGAGAAATTGAGTGATTAATTAATTGGACAGACTGAATATGGTGTATTGGAATTGTTTCTATAGCGGTGTCCATTATAACATGACATAGCATAAGTACTACTCCATCCGTTCCAAATTATAGGCTATTCCAACTTTTTTGAGAATCAAACTATTTTATATTTGATCAAAATTATAGAGAAAGATTACAAAGATTTATGGCACCGAATAGATATACTATGAAAATATATTTAATGAAGAATCTAATAGTATTTATTTGGTATCATAAAACTGTTAGTACTTTATTGTAATAAAATTGTTAGTATTTTATTGTATAAATTTGGTCAAACTTGAGATAATTTTACTTTTCAAAAAAGTTAAAATAACTTATAATTTGGAATGGTTTATAGGTTCTACTATATGCATGCATGACATGCTTGGGATGGTCAGCCGCTCGCCGCTCAAAGGATACATCTCGTATCGTGTAGCCATAAAAGATATTACCTTTGTTATCAAATATGATGTTTAAAATAAATTAGCTAGTTATTTTAAAATAACTATTTTATCCAAATGTTATATAAATTCAAAAGAGAGGGAGTTAAAAAAGGTCAAAACTGTAATATGATCTTTTTGGGTCAACCAGCGCACACCAGGTCAAAACGTGTAGCCATAAACTGTAATATGCCGTTCGACTCTGCGGAATAAAAAAACTCGAGCGAGCGCCCCAGCGCTACCGTCCCGGCGTTTCGGTCAACCGACGACGACGTTGACGATATCCTCTGATAGCTACTGCAACCAAAGCATCTGGCTGCACGATCCAAGTCTAAGCCGATCTTTGCAACATGAACACACGTATAGCACGGTACTTCTCTTTTCAAGACCTCGTGCACGGCTGCTGGAAATTCTTTTACTGCCTATAGCTTTAAATAAGGCGCTTGTAATTCCCATTCACGGTGGTTCGTCTTTTTTAAATCGTAATTTGAAGAGCCCTTGGATTCAGGCTGATTGACTTGATACGGTACGGTGATGGCCGCCTCCTTTAATTTCCGTCTATCTAACAGGGTCTCCGTCACGAGATGTCCCTCTTTTATATTTCTAGGGTGATATCTGCAACTGCTGACTTCCGTGTTATGATTTTGTTTTCCTACTTACACATAAAACAGTATCGTGGTAAACAAGCACTGTACTTGGTAATAGTTTTTTTCGTCAAATAAATGTGAAAGCCAAGCTGTGAGCAACATTAATCAACTCCCTTGCAAAACATTATTCTCTCTCTCTCGATCTTGATAAGCTATTAATTTATTTTTAATCTAATTAACATGTTATAAGCATTGGTTGTTCAAGGATATACAGCAGTTTTAGTTTTAGCCATGTAAGTGTTGAATCTAGATCCAAGCATCTAACTTTTCCTTCATCAATATAGCAGACAGCTCTTATGTAGTCTCACATTTGTTCATCTTTAACAATAATGTCCAATATCCACTTTCCTCGCAAAAAAAAGAACCCTACAACAATCTCTCAAGCTCATAGCGAACTTGGATAGTACAAATGTTACTTACTGCGCGATCACCTAATAAACAAACAAAAAAAAAAAAGAACGCGTGCTCTGCACTTTGCAGTTTGCACAACATGTGCAACAAGCATGGAACGAACAGCCCAGTATCTACATTGGAGAAGGCCTCCAGCAGAAGGCCCACGAAAGGTAAGTGCCCATCATTTCACATGGGCCGTAACAGCCAGGATTTTGTAGAAAAGGTTCGGTAAAAAAGGAAAGCAGCTTCGCAAATTATCCATCGCGTGGGAATTTATTTTTATCTTAAACTTGTAATTTTTATGTTCTTTAAAAAATTGAGGTTCCAAAGGTTTTAGCAGAAGAAAGGACACGTTCCCCACAAATTCGTCTGACGTTCAGTCCAAATATATTTATTCCATACGAAATGACCCTATACAAAAACAAAATTACTATGCCATGTCCAGTTTTCCCCTAACATGCTTCCATTTACAGAGGTTGCAAGTTATGCAATCCCCGAACCCACAACCAAAGTTTCTATCATTTCTTTTTGAAAATTAATGATGTCCATGCTACATGCCTACACCTAATTTCTAAATTTGAACCTTGTCTAATTCGTCAATTGATTGCCTTAGACATGTAATTGGCTTTCAAATACTGGATTGGGAATATAGTATAAACCTTATCACACTAGCCTAAAGAGGTTAGAATTTGGCTAATAACAGGTTATTTAAATTTGCAAAGTGCTTGAACACCTAATTTATTACTCCCTCCCACTCATATTATTTGGCCTTGTTTCTTTAAGGCCGAGCGCTAATGTTAAGTTAGATTATACCAAATCACATTTTCCCCCTTAGTTATCATAAGCTGATGATAGATCAAAGAAGCTCCATGGTATGTAATAAAGATTCTGCTATAGGTGCAGTGCCCGATGGAACAATCTCCGTTGAAAAACGGTCACCGCATCAGAATCAAGTCCTTCACGCACGAGAATCCCTTTTTGCTAGGTTAATTCCATCCAACTTATTATTTACTTACATCCTGATACTAAGTATTACTCTAATTATTTTTTTTCCACGCATTCCAACGATGCAACCAAACTCTTCTCGGAGCCACGTACTACGCATTAGAAGGCAAGGAAATTGCATGGTTTGCCACACGTATGCTTCGGAAGCCACTGGAGGGGTTCCTAGACCGTGTGTGATCGTGTCCTTTTTGGGCCCTTTTCCAACCCTTCCGTCGCAATCCACCCGCCATTTCAATTCCTTCCGTAAAACCACGTATAAACCCGCAGCGGCGGCGGCGACGCCACACGCCGACACCTGTCTCTCCCTCTCCCTCTCCTCTGCTTCCTCTCTAGCCGTTGCGGGTCGCTTCCGAATTCCGATCCCCCCCCGCCGGCGGGTTTGCTTCGGAGCTACGGCGAGCGAGGGGCGATGGGCGATGCCGCAGCTGGCGGCGGGGATGGCGGGGAGTGCCACGCGGCGCAGGTGGTGGGCGCGGACGGCGAGATGGACGGCGCCGCGATGGAGCGGTTCGCCGCCGCCGCGGGGCTCCCGGGGCAGGGCCTCTCCTACGCCGTCGTCTCCATCCTCGGGCCCCAGGGCAGCGGTACGTTTCGCCAGCCGCCGCCTCGGCGCCTCCCCTCCCTCCGTGGATGCTGCGTGATTTTCCCCTCTACGCTATGTTCGTCTCGGTTACGTACTTCCGGTGATCACCGGGGGTGAGGAATAGAGGATGTCGGGAGCAACCGCGGTGATTTCGTTTTGTTTCGCCAATTATCGTCATGTCGCAAGTTTTGTTTAGGAAGTTATTACTAAAATCCAAAACCTCTGAGCTCACGGCTGCTCTGCTCCGCGCTCAGGGAAAAGCACCTTGCTCAACCATCTCTTCGGGACAAGCTTCAGGGAAATGGATGCCTTGAGAGGAAGGTAAGCCGCCTCACCGCGGGCACCCAACTGCACGGCCGTGCCGGAACCGTCGACTTCATCAGCTGCTTTTTTGGTGCGTTGCGGTGTGCGGAATTCTGGACGCTTTTTGTTGTTGTTTGTTTGATTGATGGCAGGCACCAGACCACCAAGGGGATTTGGATCGCCAAGGCCGTTGGGGTCGAGCCCTTCACCGTTGTACTGGATCTGGAGGGGACGGACGGGAGGGAAAGGGGGCAGGTGAAAGTTTACTTGCAGAAATGTTCCTGAACAGAGTTTTTTTTCTTTCCTTTTGTTCCCATCATATCCATTTTTGGTTCCATGTGGAATTGATGGAGTAACTGTACGTTGCGCTATAGCATGTTCTTGTGTTCCTTGTACCTTATGTGCTGACAGATCTTCAAATTTGAAGTAGCTGCATTCCTATGTACCATTGCATCTAACCTGTCAAGAAGAAAATGGCTGCATTTAGTAATTAGTGGTACCTGGCTTGATTCACATGCAGCATTAGTGCCCTTGTTAACTTTGCTGTGATGATCTCCAGGACTACCATGCTGTGAGTAATGGCTCCGAAAAAGGGGCCACGTTGGTGATTAATGCATTTGGTTGCCTGGAGCTATACATGACCCTTTCCATGTTATTTACTAGCTTACCATCCTGCTGCCTGAATACAAGCCACTCATTTGAGCATCTATTATTTTCAGTGGAATTAGACTAACTTCATTTTTAATTAATCATACCTGCTATGAGTGCCGAGTGAAGATTTCCTTGCATCGCATCAACTTAAAATGTACATATTCAGTCATTTTGTTTCATAAATCTGACATTCGTTTCCTGTTGTGATGCTCTAGTGTTTTCAGTTTACCACTCGTGAGCCCCTAGTTACTATTGTATGATAATGTTATTTATCACTCAAATACTATTCTTTGTGTTATTGTTGCAGGATGATACTGCTTTCGAGAAGCAGAGTGCTCTGTTTGCTCTTGCAGTTTCAGACATTGTTATGATAAATTTGTGAGTTACTGTTCACATACTGATGCTTTATTGAAAGTTAAAATTTGGATGAGTAGAGAGATGTTTAATTATTATCTGTTCTGCAGGTGGTGTCATGACATAGGACGAGAACATGCTGCAAACAGGCCTCTTTTGAGAACGGTATTTCAGGTGATAGATATCTTCCAATAAGGCAGTGTCTGAATTCTCCCATTTTCAGTCGTCTTATTATTATTATCTCTTTAAGGTTTTGATGCGCTTATTCAGCCCCCGCAAGACGACACTGCTACTTGTTATCCGTGATAAAACAAAGGTTTGTACAGTTCCGGAGGCTGAGCTCCACTTTCTCTGTATATCTGCAGTCTGATATTCTTAGTTGGTTTGACTTTTCTGTGCTCTGTTTTTCCTATTTTTAGACCCCACTAGAGTTTCTAACTCAAGCTCTCAAGGAGGATATTCAGAAGGTGCCAATTTTTTATTATGTGCTTACCTGCTTTTCTCTTCGTCTCTAACTGTTGATCGTTTTCTACCAGATATGGGACTCTGTTCGGAAACCGGAAGCCTACAAGGAAGCAGCGCTTAGTGAATTCTTCAATGTCAGTGCATCAGTTTTCTGAAAGTGACACTTTCATGCATCAACTGACCTATGTTTTCTGCAATATAAAGGTGGAGGTTACTGCTCTGTCAAGTTATGAAGAGAAAGAAGAACTATTCATGGAGCAGGTACATTGGACGTTCAAGTACTCCATTTCTCTCTCTTTAATGTACCAGAATTCCCTTCACTTCTCTGTTGGTTACAATTGCATTTGTTGTGGAACTTTTGTCTTCAATGGAACATACGAGCTCTGCATTAATGCATACCTTATTCCATTTTAATGCCTTATGGTGTACCATGTCATATTTATTTTTCCTTTCTTACAGGTTGGACAACTCAGGCAGAGGTTTTATCATTCAATTGCACCAGGCGGTCTTGCAGCTGATAGAAGAGGTGTGATACCTGCTTCAGGTTTCTGTCTCAGTGCACTGCAGATTTGGAAAGTAATACGTGAAAATAAGGACCTCAACCTTCCTGCTCACAAGGTTGCTGTGCAATTCTTTGCCATCAATGCTACAAAACTAAACAGTTATAATTGTGCACGTGAGCATGCCATCAATTTGTTTTTCAATACTATATATTGAAAATGTAACACTTTCTTCTGTTTCCTAGGTCATGGTTGCTACTGTTCGATGTGAAGAGATTGTGAATGAAAAGCTCGGGCAATTTTTGTCCGATAAGGTAACAGTGCTCTTGTGTCTAGCTCTGCATTATTTATTTAATTGACTGAATGGGGATTAATTATTGTGAATTTGTGATCTGCAGGGTTGGTTGGAGCTAGATGCAGCTGTAAAATCTGGTCCAGTACTGAGCTTTGGAACGAGGCTCGGAGCTATTCTCAATTCTTATCTATCAGGGTGGGTGATCTGACTAATCATTGCGGCGTTTCTTTTAAGAAAGTTAAGATAAACACAGTGGCTGTCATGAATTCAACAGCCTGAATTCGCTGGCTTTGACTACTTGTCGTTCTTCATTCTCTTGAGTCATGAGACATAATGCTAATGCATTTCCTTTCATGCTGCATGCTTAGACATTTATATGGAAACTAAGTTGGTATCTGACAATCAATCAATTTAATTACTGGTTTCCTTATAATGCCCTTGGTTTTTCTCCTTCTACTTCTAAAAATACCCATCCATTAATGCTTGTACTAGGATAAAAGCAGTCTATTCTCTTGAAACAATTTAACCTACAAACAGGAGCATGCAAATTCTCAAACACCGGGAACAGTATATTTTTACATCTGACTGGCCGTATTTTAGTCCTGGATACCCCACAGATGCAGAGGTCTCCTGAGCTATTTTGATTGGTTCTTGTAAGCCCATGTGACAAATTATCATACTAATTTTGTTGTAGGTACGACATGGAAACCATGTATTTTGATGAAGGTGTAAGAACTGCTAAGCGGCAACAATTAGAATCTTCAATGCTACATGTAAGTAACTCATTTCCAAATGGCCAATTTCACCTCTGATTTGAGAAGCTAGTTTATCCTACCTGATGATATCTGCTGATGAGGAGGGCCATAGTTAAGCTCAAGGACTAATATCTATGTTTGCTTAAGAATCAGTGGTTAATGATGACTTATTTTGTAAGTTGTTATTTTCTAGTATTTGAGTGTATATTCCAGTCACTGTGATCATAATGCAAACATCTCAGCCCTGTTTTTGGACAGCTAGATCTTTCCCGTGTGCTTCTAAGTCCTATGGGATGATGCATGCATAATTATGGCTGCTGTAATGTTATAAATGGGACATTTTAATAAAGGACAACTTCTTTGAAACTTAATGGACTATTTCACCTTCCCTATAGCTGGCCTTTTATTTCATAGTATCATGAGAGTAACTCTGTTTTGCAGCACACATATCCTGCTCTCGAGACAGTGATAGAGCACCTGCATGTTGTGACTCTGAAAAAATTCGAAAGTGATCTGGAACAATCATTAAGGAGCAGAGAGGGATTTGCAGCATCAGTTCGTCAGTGTGCTCAGGCTGCAATAGCAGAGTTTGATGCTGGACTGAGAGGTATGTGAACAACTGCCACTAGATGTCTTGGGAAGAAAATGTTTAGCCATCAAGTTAAACAAGATATTCCTTTGTCAACTACGTAACATTTAGTGAAATCTCATATATTGCTACAAAGTTATCCTCAACTCATTGCACACTTCAGGTTTCAGTAAGATTTTGCTTTCTGAGCTTCTGGTGGACAGTAGCATTAGCATCAGTGCAATCCTAAGCTCATGAAGCCCTTTACCATTTTGTGTGTCTTTCTGGAACAGATGATGCTTATATAGATAGTTGTGCTATATGTATTCTCTCCTCTTAATAAAACACCTGCTCATGCGTTTTCTTTAAAAAATACTCATTATTATGTATCTTTTATATTTGCCAATCTACAATTCAGTGATGTCAAGTCCTTGTTCCTTTTTATGCAGATGCAGCAGTAAAACATGTAGAGTGGGATACTTCAAAATTTAGGAACAAACTGCTAGAGCATATACAAGCTCATGTAGAATCTATTAGGAATGCAAAATTGGCTGAACTAAAAGCTAATTATGAGGTTAACTCCCTTGATCTTGCAAGTTCTACAAGCCATGGTCATTTTCAGAACATTTCTTATCTTTTGACCTTTTCCCATTGCATGTTGCAGAAGCTGTTATCAGATGCACTTGCTGGGCCTGTACAATCCTTACTGGAAACTGGCGAGAGAGACTCCTGGGCTTGTATTAGGAGACTATATAGGCGTGAGACTGAAAATGCTGCTCTTGCATTCTCAGCTTCCCTTTCTGAGTTTGACCTGGACCAGACAATTTCCAGTGAGATGGTCTCAGACTTAAGGAAACATGCAAGAAGTGTAGTGGAAATGAAATCTAGAGAGGAAGCTGGAAATGTTCTGCTGCGTATGAAAGAAAGGTATACTTTTCTTCTTTTTTTTATTTGAAAAATTAGAAAGGGATAATGCAGTCCCAGTTTTCATGTCCTACTACCATAAGCGTGCATACCTTTTCTCCTAACATCATTGTAGGTTTTTCACTGTGTTGAGCCGTGATAGGGATTCAATGCCAAGGACATGGACAGGAGATGAAGATCTTTGGGCAATCACTAGAGAAGCACGCTTAGCAGTATTTATCCTTGACATTTTTTCAGCTAATCAATATTGCACTGACCTGATTCATAGTGTTTGTCCATAACATAATCTGGATCTCGTGTTGCACTGCAGGCTTTAAGACTTATGTCTGTAATGGCAGCTATACGGTTGGATGATAAACCAGACAAAATAGAACGGGCTCTGATTACTGCTCTTTTAGATGGTGGACCCCTTTCCCAGAAGAGGAGTGTTGAATTTACTTATGACCCACTTGCTTCAAGCACGTGGGAAGAGGTTTTGCTGCCTACACTGCACCTGCATATTTACGGTTTATTAGGATGATATACAGTGAGAAATAGTTTGGAATACTTTTCGAATTGTGCAGGTGTCACCAAGGGATACACTGATTACACCAGTGCAGTGTAAATCCATCTGGAGGCAATTCAAAGCAGAGACAGAGTATGCTGTTGCACAAGCGATGTCTATGCAGGTATTTTTTTTTTCAGTTGCTTCTCAATTGCTCATCATGTTGAGGGGTCAGTGATTGCATAACTATGATCCATGTTCACAGTTTTGTTTAGGGATGCAGGTGGGGCTGACGGGCAAACCCACGTCTAGGCCTGGGTTCGCGGGTCAGCCCACTTGCATCCGTAGTTTTGTTGCATATAATCAACTTTGAAACTGATTTCCTTGGTTTCACAGAATTCTGTTTCTAAATTTAGTATACTTTTGCTGGATCATTGGTATAACGTGAATTTTGATGAATTATGTTTATGATAGTTCAATCTGAATACATTTTGCTTATCAAACTCTTCCAATCTGAATTCTCTCCTGCCAGGAATCGCATAGGCGTAGCAAGAACTGGTTGCCGCCTGCATGGACTGTTCTACTTCTGGCAATTCTAGGTTACAATGAATTTATGTTTCTTGTTAGGTAATCATCTCGCCAAAATAATTTATTTATTCACTTTCCATCTTTGGTTAAGCCTAATAAGCGATTGCACACACTTCCAGAATGCAGATTTCATTGCTGGCACGTCAGCACGTGTAACTAGTGTAATCATTTTCTTTTGCTGATGAACAGGAACCCGTTGTACCTTCTAGGGCTCTTTGTTGCCTTCGTGCTATCATATGCCATATGGCTGCAATATGACATCACTGCTTATTTTCGCCATGGCACGGTAAGAACATCGCTTTACACAGAGATTAGATCCAAAGTTGCTGCATAAAGCAGCGTTTCTGCTCCTAGAACCCCACTTCATCTGTTTTCACCAAGCAACATAATAATGTTCTTGTGTTTCTGCCTGATGCATTTCAGTGCAATTGTACTACTGTAGTTTCACACTGATTTCAAAATGATTGTTATTCTTACGATTTTGCCATGTGCAGCTATCTGCTCTTCTTACGATTTTATCAAGACTGCTCCCCACAATCATGGACTTCGTGACCGCGATCGTCAACATGAGCCACAGCCAGAAGCATTCCGCAAACCAGTCTCGCCACCCCCCGCTGCTCCATGCTCAGAG
This sequence comes from Setaria italica, assembly GCF_000263155.2. NCBI lineage: Eukaryota > Viridiplantae > Streptophyta > Magnoliopsida > Poales > Poaceae > Setaria > Setaria italica. The sequence goes on along the minus strand of NC_028457.1, from coordinate 30,561,961 downwards.
CCTCATGAACCAGACATGGCGACGGTCTCAAGTGAAGTACCAGTCTCCTGACTCGCCATCCCCGTCTTCCTCCGTGGACTCGAACAGCGGTGATGAATCCTGAAGTATGGAACCTGTGGAAAAAGCAGACCAGTACTTAAGTAGTCTTCGAGAGTTTCTAATTGCAGGAAATTTTGTGTTGTGCTTTGGCTGTGAATCCCTTGATGTGTTAATTAAATGTACTATGGGATGAATCATAACTTGTGCCAGCCAGAAAAACAAAGCTAGTGACCTTCTGCAGAGTTGATGGTAGTAGACTACACTGGTAGATTCATTCTTTTAAAATAACTAATAAACAAGTACAAAGGGGTGCCACTGAAAAGACTGCAGCTCTTTGCTGCACTTGACAGGTTACAAAATGCATTGTAGCATTGCAAAAGGAAAGGTATGGCCTAGATAGTGAAGTCGCCTCGTCTCTCTACAAAATATGCAAGTATAGATTATAGAGCAGTCCAACCGAAATATGCGTGTATGTAGCTAGTACTGGACATGAGAGATTAGAGATGACACTAGAATAAACAGAGAGTATGTTAATTGTTGTATGTGCCAATGCCTAATTATTATACCTATATATAAATGTACACGCATATTATAGAATTGTTATGTGATATTATTTGTTGGGCTAAATCTCTTCACGACCACATGGAGGTTGATTAGGAAGGCTAGTAGTAGGTCACAAATCTAGTGCTTGCGAGCTGTTGATTTGCCTCTCGAAACAACAAACAAGTGACAAGTTTCGTGGGTTCTTCAAAAAAAACCAATCATTTCAAGTTTTGGGTTGCAAAATACCTTTCACTTGTTGAGTTTAGTAACTGAAATGGTAGTAGATATTTGACTTAGGACAAGATATGGAAAGATTTATAATGAGAGAGAGAACTTTCTATTCAAAATACTCCCTCCATTCCTAGTTATAAGGTGTGATATGACATGACATGGTCTCCCAAATTAGATTTTGACCATTCATTTATCTTATCTGCATGATTATAAACTTATAAAACTATTGGAGAGTACATTTGATTACAATCCAACTGTACCAAGTTTACATTGTAAAAATAAAAAATTGTTAGCTAAATTATTGATTAAAGATTGTAAAGTTTGAATCTTAGTATGCGTGCGCGCTTTATAAACAGGAACGGAGGGAGTTTGTAAAACATAGCAACTGGTAACTTATCTAACTTCGACTAAGTTTATAAGAAAATAAATTGACATCTATAATCTTAAATAAATGCTCAACCAATATATATTGTATGGTGTATCTAATGAAACTATGAAAGTGTTTGATCTTGTAGATGTTTATGTATTTTTCTATAAACATAACTAGAGAAGTTTGACTCAAATTTTTGTGCTTTTTTGTCTGAATATTTAGTTAAGACCGTTGCAAGGCTTGTAGATGTTTATGTATTTTTCTATAAACATAACTAGAGAAGTTTGACTCAAATTTTTGTGCTTTTTTGTCTGAATATTTAGTTAAGACCGTTGCAAGGCTTGTTACGACTTCACTCCAGTTGGTTGCAAGCCTAGATTTATATCCAACTCCACTCCAGTTGGTTGCAAGCCTAGATTTATATCCAACTCGAGGGATTTTGTAGATTCATTGATCAATCCGAAATGAAGAGATGTCTAAAGTGTCACCTATCCCAGAATAATGGATGGAATAGTGTGAACATCGTTTATTATTGATGCTAAATTTATAACTTGAGGAACAGGTACTATATGTACACATATCGTATCCACCGCAGTCGAACTTTTAGCATGCGCGATTGGTTCCATGTGTTTATGATGTAGACATGTAGTTAAAACTTAAAACAATTCAATTTTCGTAGGAACGTAGAAAAATCACCACGACAGTCTTTTTTTTTAAAAAAAAGAACCATAAAATTTCAGAAAACGTTCACTTTATTTAACACCACACATAGCCTCTCAACATGCTACCACATAGCAGGTCCCTCACATCCCCGTATTTACATCATCGCATGCGGTACAGGACAGCTCTCTCGTGCGGAGAGCCATCGCCACGCACGCATCCACCGCTCTTTATTCCTACGCCTCCTCTACGTACAGCGAGGCGTATACGCGCGCGTATATACAGGTGTATATACGGACGGGAAGCAGTGCTCGGTCGATGTGGGGGTTGTCTCCGCAGGCCAGCTAGCCACGTAGGCACGCCGGCGGCGGCTGGTGACACGTCGTACGGCCGTTTTTTTATTTTACTCGCTGTGCGCCACGCCATGCGCGTCACACCACCTGGAGGACGGCGCCGGCCACCGCCGCCTCCCAGCCGCCGCCGTGTTGGCGGCGGCACTCGCTCACGCACTGCTGCCTCCTGGAGTAGTCGCGGTGGTGCTGGCACCGCTGCCTGCAGCGGTCGTTGTCCTCCTCGTCGTCGGCGATGGGGCCGTCGCCGCGGCGGCAGCCCTCCTGGCGCTCACACCAGCTCACGCACCGGCGCTGCGCCTTGCGGTCGCCGTGGCGCTGGCAGCTCTGCTGGCAGCGGTCGGAGCAGTAGTTGTTGTCCTCGTCGGCGTCGCCGCGGCCGCCCTGGTGGTGGCGACGGCACTCGCGCACGCACTGCTGCTTCCTGTCGTAGTCGCGGTGGTGCTGGCACCGCTGCCTGCAGCGGTCGTTGTCCTCCTCGTCGTCGGCGATGGGGCCGTCGCGGCGGCGGCAGCCCTCCTGGCGCTCACACCAGCTCACGCACTGGCGCTGCGTCTCACGGTCGCCGTGGCGCTGGCAGCTCTGCTGGCAGCGGTCGGAGCAGTAGTTGTTGTCCTCGTCGGCGTCGCCGCGGCCGCCCTGGTGGTGGCGACGGCACTCGCGCACGCACTGCTGCTTCCTGTCGTGGTCGTGGTGGTGCTGGCACCGCTGCCTGCAGCGGTCGTTGTCCTCCTCCTCGTCGGCGATGGGGCCGTCACGGCAGCGGCACTCCATGAGGCAGCGCTGCTTCTCCTGCCAGTCCCCGGCGGGGCGGCGCTCGCACCGCTCCCGACACTTCTTGCAGTTGTACGCGCCGACGCTCTCGCCCTCCTCCTCCTCGACGCCGTCGCCCTGCTGCTCGCGGCGGCGGCACCGGGTCATGCACTCCTGCAACCGCCACGGCTGGTCCTGGTAGCGGCGCACGCACCTCCACCGGCACTCGCCCCTCCCGGAGCGGAGCACGTCGACGTCCGCTGCCGCCTCCTCCTGCATCTCGCCGTCCTGGCCGCGGTGCCGCTGGCGGCACTCGCGCTCACACTCGCTCCGCCGGCCCTGGTCCTTGCCGTACTGCCACTGGCACCCCATCCTGCACCACTGCAGGTCCCCCTTGGGGTCCCGGTCGGCCTCGGCCGCCGCCACCTCTCCCGCCGCGGACGCTACCTCCTCCGCGGCGCCGGCCGTCGCCGCCGCGGCTAGCAGGACCCCGGCGAGGAGGAGGAACGCCCACCACGCGCCGCCCCCACTACACTTCCCCATGGCCGGCCGCCGATCGATCACTGCTACTACTAGCGGTCGAGGAGTGGTCGAGGACTGTGGAGATGAGATGGGTGGTGTGGTGCCGATGGCCATGGACGAGCGGGTGTATTTATACACGCGCGGGGAAGGGGGAGATCGATCGACGCAGCGCGTGCATGCATCTCGGGACGACGACGACGGCGGCGGCGGCGGCGGGACGTGGCGAGGCGCATGGCGACGTGGCGCGGCGAGCGGGGGTGTGGCCGTGGCGCGGCGACACCACGTCGACCGCAGCCACGTCCACGATCGGACGCTCGGTGTGACTTGACGGCTAGCAGGGTGGGTGACAGTGAGCGTGACCGAGCTCAGTGGCAGAGTTGGCTTGCGTCGTCGACGACCGAGGTGGCGTGACGAGCGGCGCGGGCTCGGCGGTGCGGGCTCCACCTCCACGTGACCGGAGAGGAGTGATCGGGACTTGGAGTTTTCGCAGGTTGCCGGGAAGGGGAGTAGGTGAGACGGTGTCGTGTTTCCGTGGAGGAATGGAGCGGATGAGCATCGCCTTGCCTCTGCATGGGGACTCCGCCGTTCCTTTATCCGACGTAGCACGCCGCAGTAGAGCCAATGTATGCGCGAACAAACGTTGCCGCGTACTCCCTCCATTCCGTCCAAGTTACGAATCATTCTCGAGATAAAAACACTTTAATCAAATTTATACAATAAAATACTAACATTCATAATATTAAATAAGTACCATTAGTTTATTCATTAAATATATTTTCATAGTATATCTATTCGGTGTCATAAAACTTTATGATCTTCTTTATAATTTTGGTCAAACATAAAAATGGTTTGACTCTCCAAGAAAGTTGGAATGATTTAAAATTTGAAACGGAGGGACTAGTAAACCCACTAAAATGGTTCATGCGTGCACCTGCAATGTGGTTCATTCTCGACCTATTTGAATTGTGTGGTTCATCGTTCGGTATCTACTCGCTCTAACCACATTTCGTCCCATGCACTAGTACCAGCCACATTTTTGACCCGGTACTAATGCTAATATTAGTACTAGGTCTAAATTTAGGGGTCTCCGAAGACCTTTTAGTACCGGGTGTTTGTGTAGATGAGATGATAAAGAAGGGTTGCGGGAGGTTTGAGGTTGTGAGTTCGAATCCCACGTACCAAAAGGTCACTTGTAACTTATGACGATGCGCGTGTGTACGAGCCTCCCGGCTGTTCAACAAATATTTTTTCTTTAGTTTTTGGAGCAAAACAATTTAGTCTTGGTTGGTGCCTTTTAGTGCCGCGTGGATGACCCAGATCCCTTTAGTACCGACATAGTGATACCAATTTTGAAACTGGTACTAAAAGAGAGGATTTGGATCTGATACTAAAAGTTACTTCTCTAGCAATGAACTACGATGCGTTTCTACCATGCATTGACCGTTTCGTCTTTGTTAGTTGTGTCGGCCTTGAACTGGTGTTTGGATACTAGGTGCTAAGCAGTGTCACATTAGATGTTCGGATGCTAATTAGGAGGACTAAATATGAGCTAATTATAAAACTAATTGCAGAACCCTGTGCTAATTCGCGAGATGAATCTATTAAGCCTAATTAATCCATCATTAGCATATTGTTACTGTAGCCCCACATTGTCAAATCATGGACTAATTAGGCTTAATATATTCGTCTCGCGAATTAGACTCCATCTGTGCAATTAGTTTTGCAATTAGTCTATATTTAGTACTCCTAATTAGCATCCAAACATCCAACGTGACAGCTGCTAAACTTTAGCAGGAGGTATCCAAACGGGGCTTAATATGGTCTTACAAATGAGAAAGTTGTCAGAGCAACAATAGCCACCTACTCGAAGTTTAGAGGGTCAAGTGAAAAAAACGCACTCCAGCATGTCCTCTACTTGGCTTCCTATTTTAGGGAGGTCTCCAAATTCCCCCCTCCACCCTCCATTCCTAGAGTCTCTAGGGAGTCCTCTATCCATGAGGTTATTGCTGGAGTTAGAGAAATTTTGATGACCCTTAAAAATAGAAAGAACCTCATTTAATTTTTAAGGGCTTTGGTTTGAAGGGTATTGCTGGAGTTGCTTTAACTATCTAGGTCTTCATGACAAAATTTAAATTAACTAGTTCCACTTTTCACATAGGAAAACTTAATGGACTCACGCATATACAACATCACATGCATGATGCACCAACCTTTATGTCACACTATTCGGGAAAATCTTGCACTCCAACTTAGTATAATAAGCATCATTGGCCTAAAAAACTTAATAAGCATCATGCAATTTAATTTTGTTAATTAGGATCGGATAAGCCTTTGACCAACGACTATGCTGTTAAATGTATGAGTAATCTTTTCGACAGAAGATTGTCGTTGTTACATTCGAATTAAAAGAGTATTTGCTTATGATTATGATTTGTGTCACGTGAATGAGACATTGTACCCGGTGCAAACAAATTAGTGCCAAACTGGGCCACTTGTAGGCAAAACAAGGCCCATAAGCAAATTATACCCTGCTGTATCGGCCCAGCCATTCAAGTTTGAACCATAGGTGATTGGCTCCCTCCCTCCACGGCTGCACATAGGGATGATCCATTCGATTGTCTGACCGAAGGGGTTGAGACACTCAAATAAATCTGTACATTCAATATCTGTAGTTATTCGTATCGTATCCGTTGAATTTCTAAGATCAGAATAGGATGAGTATCGATATTCGACACATCTTGGAGCTATTCGTATCCGAATTCAATCTGAGAAAAAAAACTATCTATATTTGTATATGATATATCCGTTCGTATCCGATCCGTTTTCATCCCTAGCTGCACCCTGTCACGGGCACGGTTCACCGATTCTCACATGACCCTTGCTAATAAATTCTTAATGTACCTCTAATTTTCTCCCCTTTTTCAGACGATTTATATCAGTTTCTCACCAATGTTATGTACCGTAGCCGTAGGTCTGAGCTAATTGCAAAGAATGAAAACTATAGAAAAACAAACAATGCAAGTAGGCTACACGATCTTCTCTAGGATTCAGCCTGAAAACGGCAAATAATAAGCTGCTTACCATTTGGTACGTGGGTTCTTCTGGGCCTAGTTCCGGAGGAGTCAAACGATTTCTAATTTGATCAAATTTGTACCAAAAGTTACGAACATTTATGTCTTTAAATAGATTTAGTATGAAAACATATCTATGATTAATCTAATGATACTTATTTTGTACCATAAATGTTAGTATTATTTTGTATAAATGTAGTCAAAATTAAAATTGTTTGACTTCTCGGAAAGCGAGAGTTGTATTCTTTTTGGGACGGAGGGAGTACAATTCTTATATATACAGACATTTGCTATGTTAAATTAGTTTATATGTTATTATCTATACACGCACAAATATTAGTTAATGTATCACTAGTAGAGAATTGACTTTCCATGCGCTCCCTTTTGTCCCGGTTTAAAGTTGGCCGGGACAAAAGGTTCACCAACCGGGATTAAAACTCGGTCACTGGTGGGGGGCTCACCAACCGGGACCTTTTATCCCGGTTGCAAAGGCTAGTGGGAAAAAAAGACTTTGAGAGGCCTTTTATCCCGGTTTGAAACACCAACCGGGATAAAAGACCCCCCTTTTATCCCGGTTGGGAACACCAACCGGGGATAAAAGGGTCAAGAGCCTTTTATCCCGGTTTGTAATACCAACCGCGATAAAACGAAATAAAAGGGGCTCATTTATCCCGGTTGGTGTTTCAAACCGGGATAAAAGGGTCCCCAACGAGATGACTGGAAGGTGACTGGAATAGGATTAAATCCTCGAACCCTTTTATCCCGGTTTGTAATACCAACCGGGATAAAAGGGTCCCCACGAGTTAATACAAAAGGATAGCATCCCCTACATAGTCAGATGTGGTGTGTAGGTGGGATGGCAAGGAAGCTACGCGCGTATTTCGCGTGAAAAATCGCGTGTGGGGGGCCTCCTGGGAGCTCGGGATTTTTTTTTTTGCAACGCCGGCCGTGGGTGACCCCATTTATTGCACCCTACCAACCGGGACTAAAGCCCAAATCTCTACTAGTGTATGTGAGGTGTTAGTTTTAACATTCGACATTCCTCATCTGGGGCTACATGTGTATCTAGAAACGTTAATCCATACCAAGTAGCTAGCAGTCATATATTGGTTCTTCCGTAACAAATTTACTCAATTTTGCTAACATTTTAATATGTGACACATGGGATCTTAATTCTATGGTCCGGTTTTTGAGTTGGAGTCCCACATGTAACTATACTAATCTTTCTACTATTGGATTTCTTAGATGGACTTGGGTTTAAAATAGTTGGATTGAACATTATTCATTTCGCATTGTGTTTATGTTGGATGTTGAACTATTTTTGTTGGTTTAGTTAGACTTGTCTTTCTTTTTCTACCAATCAACCACCAACGTCTAATGAATCTCGGACATCCAAGCTTCCCATCGGACGGCTCAAATGAACGCTAGCAGCTCAACACGCCGTCCCGATGGAGGCGCACGCGCACCACCAGCAGCAGCACCCGCGCCAGCTGCGCGCCGCCCTCCTCCGCCGCGGCTTCCCCATCCCGCCGCCGCCGGAGGCCAACCCGCACCCCGACCGCGCCCACCTTGCCGCCATCCGCGCCGCCGCCGCCGCCTCCGCACCGCGCCTCGCGCTCGCTGCCTGCGCGTGCCTCCGCCGCGCGGGCCTGCCCGCGCCGGGGCCCCTCGCGCTCCCCGCCCTGCTTCGCTCCGCCGCTCGCTGCGATGGCGCCGGCGCGTACGTGGGGGGCGCGCACGCGGTGGCGGTCAGGGTCGGGGCGCTGGGCGACGGGTTCGTCGGGACCGCGCTGGTCGGGGCGTACGCAGCGTGCGGGCGCGTGGGGGACGCGCGGAGGGTGTTCGACGGAATGCTCGTGCGGGACGTCGTCGCCTGGGGCGTGATGCTTGATAGGTAACGTGCCACGCGCTTGGATCCAACATTTTTGTTTTGTGCGGTCGTTTGAGAGTCGAGACCAAAGATGGATTCTTACTTCTTTCAATGGTTCCGCCCAATGCACTTGCTGTACAGCTTAGCAAGTTAGCATCGTCTGTATTTTGCATGAAAATAATGTTACATGGGTGAAAAAAAGAAATAAGTAGTGGTTGCGTGCCAAGAACTTTATATTTCTTTTTGCTGCTTGCCACACTTCTTTATTGGAGCAAGGAGCAACTACCTTGTTCTAAGGTTCAGAACACATTCGATCAGATCAGCTACACATTAGTTGGAAAATTGTAGCCAGGACCTGGCTTTGCAGTAGCATAATGCCTCAAATCATTATGAAAGATGCATTAGTTGTGGGATTTTTCTATGTTTTTCTAAACATCACTTAATAAATTGCAAGGTGATGCAAATGAAGGACATTCTAAGAAAGTAGAATATACATTGTGCATTATCCATGTGAGTCATATGCTTCAGGAATGGCACAATATTTAGTTTATTAAAAGATCTCCATTTATCATGCATGAACTCTCTAGGTAATTTAAGTTTCAGATAGCATAATTCCTTAAATGCAGCCATCTTTTTACGCAATTCAGAAAAACAAATAAGCAGTTATCCATTTTGGTTTGTTGATTTACCGTTACCATGTAATATCATCTGACAGTTATTGTCAGACTCGGAACTACAAAGCAGCTTTGCTTCTGTTTGCTGAGATGAAGAGATCTGGAGTTGTTCCTGACCAATTGATCCTTGCTACTGTTCTATCAGCCTGTGGGCATTTAAGACATTTGAGAATTGGGAAAGCCATCCACTCATACATGCTGGTGTCGGATATTCTTATCAATGCTCACCTCAGTAGTGCTCTCATAAACTTGTATGCCAGCTGTGCCAAAATGGATATAGCAGAAAAGCTATACAATGGGATGCCAAGGAAGGATTTGGTATCATCAACTGCCATGGTTTTTGGATATGCCAAGAACAGAAAAGTTGAGATTGCTCGCTCTATATTCGATGGAATGCCAGAGAAGGACGTGGTGTCTTGGAGTGCTATGATTTCAGGATATGCTGAAAGTAACCAACCTAATGAAGCATTGAATTTATTCAGTGATATGCAAGAGCATGGTATCAGGCCTGATGAAGTTACTGTGTTAAGTGCCATATCTGCTTGTGCCAATTTAGGTTCCCTTTATAAAGCCATATGGATCCACTCCTTCACTGAGAATAACGGAATGACCAAGATATTGCGCATTTGCAATGCTCTTATTGATATGTTTGCCAAATGTGGGGGTATAACTCTTGCCTTGAATATCTTCAATGAAATGCCTCACAAGAATGTTATCACCTGGACAAGTATGATTGCTGCTTTTGCTATGCATGGCGATGGAAAATCTGCCTTAGTTATGTTTGAGCAGATGAAAAAGGAAGGTGTTGAACCCAACAAAGTGACGTTTCTTAATTTACTTTGTTCTTGCTGTCATGCTGGTCTAGTTCATGAAGGTCGTTCGTTGTTTAGATGTATGGTTCAAGAATACAGGATTGAGCCCATGCATGAGCACTATGGTTGTATGGTGGATCTTCTGGGAAGAGCTAAACTTTTGCGAGAAGCAGTTGATCTCATAGAGTCAATGCACTTAGGGCCCAATGTGGCTATCTGGGGCTCTCTGTTAGCAGCATGCTGGATGCATGGTGATCTCAAGCTTGGTGCATTTGCTGCAAAGAAAGTTTTGGAGTTGGATCCTAATCATGATGGAGCATCTGTGCTTCTATCGAAGATATACGCAAAATCTGGCAGTTGGAATGATGCTGAGGAGGTGAGGGGAGTAATGAAACTCCATGGGTTCTCGAAAGAAACAGGATCCAGTTGGATGGAGCTGAATGATCCTAATCACAAGTTTGCAGCTGGAGGTGACAAACATCCAGAATGTGATAAAATCCTTCTGAAGCTCGATGGAAAAGTAAGTTGATTTGTGAGATGAAGATATTAGAGAAGCTGTTCTGCTGCATAGCGAGAACCTTGTGATTTCTTTCAGCCTTGTAATTTCAGGTACGGGATATTGCATCTTGGCAACGAGTAGCATAATTTTGTGAGGGCTGCTACTTATTCTTGCAGTTAGTCTAACAATCCTACAGGATGGAGATTATGTTGTGCAATCAGACTCTATTTTGTCATTTAGAAAATGGGAATGACTGTTCTAGAGGATTTGGTGAATGCTAGTATATCTGGAATTTTTGCCATGATTGAAGATAATTAAGTTATGCCCCATGTTATTTGTGGACTAATAATTTTATCACGACATATGTTGAATGTAGAAGCCAGCTCTCCATACATGGTAGTGTTGTAATTTTGTAGAAATTTAAGATGTTTACTGTTCAATAAAGAGATCGTGCAATTCTAATTATCTCGGTCGCTCTCTTATCAACTTTCCACGAATCTTTTGATGTAGGCATATGAAATTAGTGTTTTGGTCTTCTCTGTTCTGTTCCACATCCCATGTTCCATTTTGTTGACTTTCAACATGTTGTCTATATGTGGACTTACAAAAGAAGCAGTTTTACGTTGAGGTGAAATTCAATTTTGAGCCAAAAGTTCATCTTGACTGATGGTAGGTTGTTCTGCCAGCTTAGCATTTTCGTTCCATTTGTTTATGTTTCTTTGATAATCTCATAAAACACTCCTCTAGCTAGTTGCTCACCGCACCTTATGTTAAATTTGTATTTGGCTCACTCAATAAGCATCATGTCGACCTTAAAGTCATCATGCAGGATTCAATTTACCAATGGATTGTGTATATCTGTCTATCTGTTCTTGCGTATTTGTATGATCTCTGTTGCAATAGAAGGCTGACCATGGTTTTTTCTTACAGTTCAAGGTTCATTCACAGGATCTATCACACATGAGAGATAGCAAAAAATAATATCCTACAAACATCATTGTGGTTGGATCATCTATATGATGGTCTTTTTGAAGCAATGGGCTTGGTTTTCGATCAAGACTATGGGCAAGCTCTCTGCGCATAAAAAAGCTACCATGCATCCCTTTTTGGTTGGCAGGAGATCTAGACAATCTTGAAAGAAGTTGCTATTGAGGATGTCATCTCACTTCGCACGGGAGGAAAATTAGAACCTCCCTGTACCTCGAAAAGTGAATTATTTGGGGTGGTGCTGCATGGAACAAGTGTTGACTGTGATACCAGAGCTGTGTTGTGTAGTGAATGCTCTCATGGCAAGTGCTTTCTTCAGGACTCAACATTGCAGATCCTTGATGGAACAATAGTCATGCAAGATGACTGTTTCTTGTTTGTGCGACACCCTTTGGTACTATGGTTCTGGTCCACCATAATATGCCATGGGATGACATCAAACTTAACGGAGTGTCACATCTGGTTCCATGGAAAAACTGAAAGAAGTTCATGGGTGGTTACTGGAAGAAGTTGAGGAATCCAAAGTTCAGCGTTGCCATATAAGCTCAACTTTTGTGCTATGTTCTGTGCAGTGGTTAGTGTTGTGGCTAGTGCTGTCATCAAGACTTGCAATTCGAACACGGCGGGTGTCTGATGGAGCGATACTAGGCAAGCTGATGCGTTGTGATCGACTAACTAGATGATACGGGATGAAGTTTGAATGAAACATGGCACATCAGTTGAGTTGAAGTTGGGCTTGGTTCAGGATTGCCACCGGAAGAAATTGGGGACAGAGCTGAAGTCTGCAGGGCAGAATTCCGCAAGGAAGTTCAGAGAAATAACCAACATATTGAGATGGATCTGTCTCTGAAGTCATGAATCAATTTCGATAAAGCTTATTCTGTTTTGTCGAGCCTGGAGCTGCTGACAAAGCGTGTATTGTATATCAAAATTTTATTTAAAAGGGAGCTAAAAAGCCTTCTAGCCCAAAGGCCTAAGAGCAGTGCTGAATAAGATAGGCATGCCTTCAAGTTATACGTCTCGTTATTAGGAACAAAAATTAGTAGTGTGCTTTGATTGAGATCCTGATCTACCTTTTTACCTCACGTATCTCTGAAAACACTGTACCTTCATCACGTTAATGATCTGCTATGTGAACTCGTAAGCAAATCACATGACACAAAAAGGCACAGAAATTTATATAATTACATGTCGCGAACATGTTTTAAACATGATTATCACTAGTACTTGCTATCAACCTGTAATAACATATGTGCCTGCCCTAATAACAGTCTAATTAATGAAGTAGCGCCCCGTTGGCAGGTACGACGAGTCAAATTAAAGTAGCGCCCACAGGATCGCGGTGGCGACCAACAGCAAGAACGCATCTTCTGACGGATCAGCTTTGGAGGTCGGTGCCGGCGGCGGCGGAGAGGTGAACGACGGTGGCGCTTCCGAGGACCCTGAAGGTGCAGGCAGCGCCGTCGGAGCGGCAGCGGCGGTGGCCGGAGGCTGCGCTCGCGTGCCCTCCGGCGCGTAGGGAGGGAGCACCAGCCCTTGCACTGCAGCACAAACAACATCAGAAAAATTAACAGTCGAGGAATTATTGCAGATTTGCAGAGGTCGTCGTCGCCGGAGGTGGTGAAGAAGATCACGGGAGGCCCGGGCGCGGCGGCGGACGGCGGCTACTCACTTGCGCAGAGCTCGATGGGCGGCTGGAACTGGTTGCAGGCGGCGGGGATGCGGAGCGCGTCGGAGACGTTGACGTCGTAGCCCGTGGCGCGCCCGAACGTGCCGTCGGCGACGTAGCAGAGGCAGAAGGGGTGGCGTCGAAGGTGGCCTCGTACGCCGCGCAGCACGCGGGGGAGGGCGCCGCCGCGCCGCCGAACATGAAGCTCCGGCACTCCATCAGGCCGGACAGCGAGTCCCCGCAGTACACTTGCGGTGCCGCCTGCGCCGGAGGAGCCAGCTGCACCGCCGCCGCCACGAGCAGGAGGAAGAGCAGGGGGAGCTTGCTTGACGACGCCATGGGATCCCTGGTGTGTCCTTTGGAGGCTACGTAATTTGCATGGTAATGCCGTGCCATGCATATATTATATTTATAGTCAAGATAGCAGAGTCTTGGAGAAATAAGGGAGGGATGAAGTTTTGGATTCGGAAGCACTGAGGAGTTTGCGTCGTGCAAGAAACAGACACGCTTAACACCTTGTTATAACTTTTTCACCACGCGCCGTGACAAAAAAATATATCCTTCACAAAAGAGTTCATCGTATTACATGCTTATTTTTTTTTCCACGTATGTTGTAATAATATAAGACTTCTCCGGACTTCAGTGACAGGTGCATGAGCCAGCGTGGAACCGATGAATCGGAATATCGGATCATCATCGTATTGGAGGAGGGCGATTCATAGGAGAGAAAGAACCGACTCATATTTTCAATCCGATTCATACTGAATAAAGAAAGGAAGAATTGAAAGAAGTCTGTTGCTCTGCTTGTGAGGAGAAACGAGGTGCAAAAGTTAGTAGAGAAGTACTTTTTTTTATGTTGGGGTGGGTTCATTGGTAGTGACTTGTACGGATAGAGAAAAAATGAACTTCTTCTCCGGTCGATTCACTACTGCTGATGCCCTAAGCTAGTAGCCAAAGCTGCCACTCAAAAATTGCATCATCTCAGGACCATCATATTTTTACTTTTAAAGAAAAGATAGGTCGGTTATTTCGTGACTACATAGCACGCACACGATTTTCTAGCTACAGTATGCGGAAAAGGAGTGGTGGCGGCCCAAATGGGCTGGGCAAAGGCCTCTCCATGTGCATACGTGGCCACATGTTGTATCTACACCGTCCATCTTACTTATATGATGTGCTATCTAACCATTGATTTCTCATCCATCGATGATTCTCTTACCCAACCATGATCCAATCCACCTCTTGGCTGCGCCCTTGATTTGAAAATGGATGGCTATATATCATATGGTCACAATAACATGTGAAAAATTCATGTTCCAAGTGGGTCACATTGTCAAGCCTCTTTTGGCATGGTCATTGCCTGCCTCTTCAACAATGTAATTACCATAATCATTAATACCTCGCAGGCTCGTGCTAAGTTGCAATTCCGCTAAATGTTGATTGCATCTGCGTCCACGTCAGCCTCATGCCGTAGTTGTCGATGGAAGGTGAGACGTTATGACTACATACTCTTTTTTTGTAAATGGCTGATTTGATCATCTGGGTTTGGAGCTATTGGCTTGACTGGCTTGACGTGGAAGACGTTGAATTATAACATTTATATTTTAGTGGGCTAATTGTTGCTTAGGGTAGCCCCTCAAAATTGGTGGCCTGGTGTGGTCGCGCCATTTGCGCCACCTAATGTACCGGCCTGAATCGGATCTTCGTATTGGATGAGGGCGATTCGTAGGAGAGAAAGAATCGACTCATATTTTCAATCCGATTCATACTGAATAAAGAAAGGAAGAAAGAAGTCTGTTGTTGTGCTTGTGAGGAGAAACGAAGTGCAAAAGTTAGTAGAGAAGTACTTTTTTATATTAGAGTGGGTTCATTGGTAGTGACTTGTACGGATAGAGAGAAAAATGAACTTCTTCTCCGGTCGATTCATTACTGCTGATGCCCTAAGCTAGTAGCCAAAGCTGCCACTCAAAAATTGCATCATCTCAGGAACATCATATTTTTACTTTAAAAAAAAGATAGGTCGATTATTTCATGACTATATTGCACGCACACGATTTTCTAGCTACGGTATGTGGAAAAGGAGTGGTGACGGCCCAAATGGGCTGGGCAAAAGGCCTCTCCACGTGTATACGTGGCCACATGTTCTATCTACAATGTCCATCTTACTTACCGGATGTGCTATCCAACCATCATTGTGGTTGGATCATCTATATGATGGTCTTTTTGAAGCAATGGGCTTGGTTTTCGATCAAGACTATGGGCAAGCTCTCTGCGCATAAAAAAGCTACCATGCATCCCTTTTTGGTTGACAGGAGATCTAGACAATCTTGAAAGAAGTTGCTATTGAGGATGTCATCTCACTTCGCACGGGAGGAAAATTAGAACCTCCCTGTACCTCGAAAAGTGAGTTATTTGGGGTGGTGCTGCATGGAACAAGTGTTGACTGTGATACCAGAGCTGTGTTGTGTAGTGAATGCTCTCATGGCAAGTGCTTTCTTCAGGACTCAACATTGCAGATCCTTGATGGAACAATAGTCATGCAAGATGACTGTTTCTTGTTTGTGCGACACCCTTTGGTACTATTGGTCCACCATAATATGCCATGGGATGACATCAAACTTAACGGAGTGTCACATCTGGTTCCATGGAAAAACTGAAAGAAGTTCATGGGTGGTTACTGGAAGAAGTTGAGGAATCCAAAGTTCAGCGTTGCCATATAAGCTCAACTTTTGTGCTATGTTCTGTGCAGTGGTTAGTGTTGTGGCTAGTGCTGTCATCAAGACTTGCAATTCGAACACGGCGGGTGTCTGATGGAGCGATACTAGGCAAGCTGATGCGTTGTGATCGACTAACTAGATGATACGGGATGAAGTTTGAATGAAACATGGCACATCAGTTGAGTTGAAGTTGGGCTTGGTTCAGGATTGCCACCGGAAGAAATTGGGGACAGAGCTGAAGTCTGCAGGGCAGAATTCCGCAAGGAAGTTCAGAGAAATAACCAACATATTGAGATGGATCTGTCTCTGAAGTCATGAATCAATTTCGATAAAGCTTATTCTGTTTTGTCGAGCCTGGAGCTGCTGACAAAGCGTGTATTGTATATCAAAATTTTATTTAAAAGGGAGCTAAAAAGCCTTCTAGCCCAAAGGCCTAAGAGCAGTGCTGAATAAGATAGGCATGCCTTCAAGTTATACGTCTCGTTATTAGGAACAAAAATTAGTAGTGTGCTTTGATTGAGATCCTGATCTACCTTTTTACCTCACGTATCTCTGAAAACACTGTACCTTCATCACGTTAATGATCTGCTATGTGAACTCGTAAGCAAATCACATGACACAAAAAGGCACAGAAATTTATATAATTACATGTCGCGAACATGTTTTAAACATGATTATCACTAGTACTTGCTATCAACCTGTAATAACATATGTGCCTGCCCTAATAACAGTCTAATTAATGAAGTAGCGCCCCGTCGGCAGGTCCGACGAGTCAAATTAAAGTAGCGCCCACAGGATCGCGGTGGCGACCAACAGCAAGAACGCATCTTCTGACGGATCAGCTTTGGAGGTCGGTGCCGGCGGCGGCGGATAGGTGAACGACGGTGGCGCTTCCGAGGACCCTGAAGGTGGCAGCGCCGTCGGAGCGGCAGCGGCGGTGGCCGGAGGCTGCGCTCGCGTGCCCTCCGGCGCGTAGGGAGGGAGCACCAGCCCTTGCACTGCAGCACAAACAACATCAGAAAAATTAACAGTCGAGGAATTATTGCAGATTTGCAGAGGTCGCCGTCGCCGGAGGTGGTGAAGAAGATCACGGGAGGCCCGGGCGCGGCGGCGGACGGCGGCTACTCACTTGCGCAGAGCTCGATGGGCGGCTGGAACTGGTTGCAGGCGGCGGGGATGCGGAGCGCGTCGGAGACGTTGACGTCGTAGCCCGTGGCGCGCCCGAACGTGCCGTCGGCGACGTAGCAGAGGCAGAAGGGGTTGGCGTCGAAGGTGGCCTCGTACGCCGCGCAGCACGCGGGGGAGGGCGCCGCCGCGCCGCCGAACATGAAGCTCCGGCACTCCATCAGGCCGGACAGCGAGTCCCCGCAGTACACTTGCGGTGCCGCCTGCGCCGGAGGAGCCAGCACCGCCGCCGCCACGAGCAGGAGGAAGAGCAGGGGGAGCTTGCTAGACGACGCCATGGGATCCCTGGTGTGTCCTAGGTTGGAGGCTACGTAATTTGCATGGTAATGCCGTGCCATGCATATATTATATTTATAGTCAAGATAGCAGAGTCTTGGAGAAATAAGGGAGGGATGAAGTTTTGGATTCGGAAGCACTGAGGAGTTTGCGTCGTGCAAGAAACAGACACGCTTAACACCTTGTTATAACTTTTTCACCACGCGCCGTGACAAAAAAATATATCCTTCACAAAAGATGTTCATCGTATTACATGCTTTTTTTTTCCACGTATGTTGTAATAATATAAGAGTGCATGAGCGAGCGTGGAACCGATGAATCGGAATATCGGATCATCGTATTGGAGGAGGGCGATTCATAGGAGAGAAAGAACCGACTCATATTTTCAATCCGATTCATACTGAATAAAGGAAGGAAGAAAGAAGTCTGATGCAAAAGTTAGTAGAGAAGTACTTTTTTATGTTGGGGTGGGTTCATTGGTAGTGACTTGTACGGATAGAGAAAAAATGAACTTCTTCTCCGGTCGATTCACTACTGCTGATGCCCTAAGCTAGTAGCCAAAGCTGCCACTCAAAAATTGCATCATCTCAGGAACATCATATTTTTACTTTTAAAGAAAAGATAGGTCGGTTATTTCGTGACTATATAGCACGCACACGATTTTCTAGCTACAGTATGCGGAAAAGGAGTGGTGGTGGCCCAAATGAGCTGGGCAAAGGCCTCTCCACGTGTATACATGGCCACATGTTGTATCTACATCGCCCATCTTACTTATATGATGTGCTATCTAACAATTGATTTCTCATCCATCGATGATTCTTGTCACACCCGATTTTAAAGGCAAAACCGAATGCTACCTATATGTGTGCCCGGATCAAATTTCATACATATAGTGACATCATAAGTGAATAACAGCAACAGTATCACGTGAAAAGATACAAATAAAGACTTACAAACCATCAGAGATATACAGCTTAATTATGGAAACGGAGGCTCCAAACTTCACAGGCAATCGACTGGGGGCTGCGTATGCCTAGGACTCAGCACCATCTTCACAACAACTTCATAGCAGCTTCTTCTTCTGAGGAACGTTGTTTATAGCAAGGGTGAGCACTTGTCGTACTCAGCAAGTGTGAGGAGAATATGAATGCAAGGGTTAAACAAGGAAAGGCTGACCGGTTTATTGCATTAAGCATTTTTAGTTGGTCAAATTTTATTAGCACATGATTACTAAGGTATAAGTATATACCAACCCACAATTAATAGAAACATAAACATAAGCCATAAGCATATGGCACAACCATAACCATAGCATAAACCACAATTTAAATCCATCTTCAAGTATATTACTCATGTGAGGGTCCAGGCCGCTCTTAACCGTGAGCACGGCTGATCGATCAGTTTTACACTCTGCAGAGGTGGCACATCTTTACCCACAAGTCGCGTAAAAGTTCAAAAGAACTTTAGACCCAACCACGCTTGTGCTGATCAGGCACAATACCACACTTCCGAGGTGTGATTGCATAGGGACGCTACGAGGCCTTTACAAAGATTCGCTAGCAATGTGGTAACCCGCTAAGGTTTCAGGTCGAAGCGAAACATAGCAGTCCCCTAGAGGGTATAGTGTCTTAGCCAAGCCCACTTCCCAAGAGAGCGAGTGCTATACCCCATCAACGCCTCCCCTCTTGCCCTTTCGGTAAGGTTACCCCAAACTAGAGTTTCTAATTATTCAGCCAAGACCAGAGCCATTTAGTCTTGTGGTAGCACTGTTTTCCTGGGTGGTTCTCCATGTTCCAATTAATCACAGTGATCTTGTATTAAAGGAAGGTGTAGCATAAATAAAATAAGTTCATCATCTTTGTTCATTAGAACCACCATAACCCAAGTATAGCAGCTAAGCATAGCTACCCAACAGAAAGGTAAACCCAGGTTGGCAAGGAATAATCATAAAAACTAGGCAAACCTTAATAGGACCCATCAAATTTAATGCAAGCATATGCAATAGTGATTAAATAAATTTATTGGGACAAAAACACAAGGACACACTTGCCTTTCTCCAGCGACAAGTTACTTCTTACTGCTCTTCGGCTCTTGCTCACTTGAAACTCGTACTCTTCAGAGCTTCCGAACGGCGATCCTTCTACTCGAAGCAAACACCGGTACAAACATACAAGCGAACAACAAGTACAACTAAGAACAATACACCAAAACAAAAGGAAAGCTTTAAAAGAGCGTACTAACGACAAGGCTCGATCTAAGGTCACGCGAACGTAAGGAACACTTAAAACGGAACTATGGTTGAAAAGATAAAGCTATCGAGAGTTTTGAATTATAAAAGAAAGATAAGAGCTACAAGCTTTATTTATTTTAGTTGAGAAAAGCAATGTAAAGATATTTCAGAGAAATATCCTTAGTTAGAATTAATCAAGTCATATTTATATTTTCATAAGAAAAGATGGTGTAAAGCTTACTCCAATTTTATTTATAAATATTTGAGTACAATTTATGCAAATTAAACATTTAATTTAAAAAAAAATAAGATACATGTAGACATCTAAGCGTATAGCTTTACATCTCGAGTTCAACTAAGTAGATTAAATTAAAAACACATTTATATTTATATAAGCCAAATTAATATTTAATTATGAAAACTCGAGATATAACCTATACAGATTTTATTTAGAAAACAAATTGAATAAACATTAATCAAATTGAATTTAATTTATGAAACGCCGAGGTATAATTCTAAGTGGCTTTTAATTGGAAGAATTATTTAGATAGGAATTAATCCAATTAACTTTAGTTTATGAAAAACCGATATATAACCTAATTAGCTTTTATTTAGAAGAGGGTATGAAGTAGGTATTAATCAAATTAACAATTATTATGAAAAACGATGTTTAACACTAAATAGATTTTATTTAGAGAAGAACTCGTTTGTCATGCATTAATCAATTTTAATATAAATTTTATTTTCAAAAACATGTGTGAAGGAAAACATTACCACTAACGTGTAATTTACATCATTATGAATCTAACGCAACTTGAACGGACGAAAACGGAATTAAAACGTAGATTCTATGGGTTAAACAAGGTTGTAGGGGTCTAAACATAATTAACCGTAGACCTCAGGGGTTAGCAAGGAAAATTTGCAAGACACCAGGAATAGTGCTCGCAAATAATAGAAATAACAGGGTTAGATCCAAAAGATTGTGAGGCTCGGTTTAAATTGAATGGAACCGGAAAGATTGAGGGGTTTTCTGTGAAGTTGTCAAGACACAAGAAGAAGATAATTAATTACCTATTTCTTCCGGGATATATTTGCAAAACTGGCTTGTCTTCTTCCTCCAGACTGCATCACGGATGAAAATCAGATGAAAACGGCAGGGGCATGGTGCAGCTCCTGACCGTCGGCCTGCCGGGGCTCCGGTGCGGCGGGGCTTCGGGTGGGTGGTGCAGGCGGCGGTGGCCGGGCTAGGAGCCAGGCGCACGGCCGGTGATGGCGCACAGCGGCGTGCGCACGAACGGAAACAGGAGAAACAGGAGCAGTCACGGTTCCTGTTGCAAGAAACAGGAGAAAGAGAGAAGAAGATGGGAGAGCCGGAAACGAAGCCCGATCTCGCGCATGAACGTCAAAATGGAACGATATCGACGAGGCGAACAAGATGGTGTGCTCACCTTCGGCAAGAGATGAACAATGGCGGCGGAAAAGCTCGCCGGAGTTGGGGAAGACGACGGAGCCGACATCGGATCCATGCAATCCACCACACCACGGCGTAGAGCTCGAAGAGAGGAACTCCATAGTGGTGTCGGTTTTCGCCGGAAGTCCACGGTTTCGCCGGAAAAGCTCGCCGGAATTTGACGAAGACCGAACTTTGACTTCAGATCTACGGAGTTAGGAGATGCAACTCGTAAAAAGTTTTTCAGATCTGAAATCCTCACGTCAAGATGAACGCGATGATATATATATGCGCCACACTCGGAAAAAGATATTTTCGAGTTGACTTTTTGATTTTTCGGATTTTCTGAATTTGTTTATCTGCGCGAAAACAATTCCAGAAATAGCCGGACTCGTTTTCTAAAGCAAGAAAAATATCTAGAAAATTTTGAAAAATCTGAGATAAATCTCAGAGATGAATTGGGACGCAAGGAATCCAAATAAAATACTTGGAGCTCATGAAAAGGATTCTAGAGCCTTCTAAAAATTGGATTTAGCTCTAGGAAAAGGGGAATAAATTTCATAAAAAGATGAAAAATCCTCACAAGGGTCTGGGCAACGTCTAAACGCATTTTTCAAACTTTTGCACTCAAGAAACACCAAGATGCAACAACATGAATGCACAGACATAGAACAACATTATTTAATTAATAAAAGCAAACAAGTATTTTTCCTATACTAAATTTCCTGTGAAGAAAAATAAATGTTGGGAAAAATTTAAAATTATGAGAAAATTATTGTTCAATTACTCTTTTTAATCACATCCTGAAATTCGAAAATTTCAGGGTGTGACAATTCTCTTACCCAACCATGATCCAATCCACCTCTTGGCTGCGCCCTTGATTTGAAAATGGATGGCTATATATCATACGGTCACAATAACATGTGAAAAATTCATGTTCCAAATGGGTCACATTATCACGGGATCGGAGCCTCTTTTGGCATGGTCATTGCCTGCCTCTTCTTGCCTCTTCAACAATGTAATTACCATAATCATTAATACCTCGCAGGCTCGTGCTAAGTTGCAATTTCGCTAAATGTTGATTGCATCTGCGTCCGCGTCAGCCTCGTGCTGTAGTTGCTGATGAAAGGTGAGACGTTATGACTACAGACTCTTTTTTTGTAAATGGCTGATTTGATCATTTGGGTTTGGAGCTATTGGCTTGACTGGCTTGACGTGGAAGACGTTGAATTATAACATTTATATTTTAGTGGGCTAATTGTTGCTTAGGTTGGCCCCTCAAAATTGGTGGCCTGGTGTGGTCATGCCACTTGCACCACCTAATGTACCGGCCTGAATCGGATCATCGTATTGGATGAGGGCGATTCATAGGAGAGAAAGAATCGACTCATATTTTCAATCCGATTCATACTGAATAAAGAATGGAAGAAAGAAGTCTGTTGTTGTGCTTGTGAGGAGAAACGAAGTGCAAAAGTTAGTAGAGAAGTGCTTTTTTTATATTGGAGTGGGTTCATTGGTAGTGACTTGTACGGATAGAGAGAAAAATGAACTTCTTCTCCGGTCGATTCATTACGATTTTCTAGCTACGGTATATGGAAAATGAGTGGTGACGGCCCAAATGGGCCGGGCAAAAGGCCTCTCCACGTGTATACGTGGCCACATGTTCTATCTACACTGTCCATCTTACTTACATGATGTGCTATCCAACCATTGATTTCTTATCTACCTATTATTCCCTTACCTAACCATGATCCAATCCACCCCTTGATTTGAAAATGGATGGCTATATATCATAGGGTCACAATAACATGTGAAAAATTCATGTTCCAAATGGGTCACAATGTCACCGGATCGGAACCTCTTTTGGCATGGTCATTGGCTGCCTCTTCTTGCCTCTTCAACTTTTTTGAAATAACTTTAAAGATATAGACATTCACATGTATGCACACGTGTCCATCCTATTATACTATTTTTTAAATACACTGTATTATACCAAATACATGTATCTTAATTAGGTTTTTCTTCCTTTATTTTGAAGGAACACGAATAGTTAGCTCCAAGTGTTGCACGCGCACATGTGGGGAAGCGGATTTCAGTTTCCCATGTGGCTCTCTCACACTACTACACTGGATCCTATCACCATCGGATCCAAAAACGGCACGACCGCCGGTTTTGAGCGTTGTTGGTGAAGGGTCGGCGGTGATGAGTATCTCTTTCACCAACGGATGACCACCCGGCGGTGATGCCCATTTAAAAAAACAAAAAAGGAAACCCCACCCTGGATAGCGACCCGCTGGCCGTGCCTCCCCCGCTCACTACCGTTCCAGTGAGCCGCCGCCACTGGCATCGCCGCTGTCAAAAAGGAAAAAAAGAAAAAACATACCATTGCCACCGCTGTTAGCATTACCGCCGTCGTCGGTAGTCGCTACCACCATGTGGGTCACCGGATCTGGACTTCCCATCATAGGATCTGGGCCAGCCCATGCTCCGCCGCCACTCCAAGCCAGTATTTGCCTACGAATGTTGATAGTCACCGCAGCTCCCTGTGCCGCTCACGGCTCACCCTGTTCGCCGCCACCGCTTCTACTTTCTCCACTTTTGCATGGAACCTTGTAATTTAAGACATTTTTCATCGATTGTTCAATCATTTACCATCAGCAAGTGTCATGTGAACCGGTGGATATGTTAAGTACTTGAGTTATGCTGTTATGGTCTTGATATCCTCTCTCCTGCGATGACTGTTATGATCCTGTGAAACAAATGTCTATGTCCAATTGTAAAACCACTAAACAGCATATAAATAAGCAATATTATTTGTCTTGCTAATATCCATCACTATCCAACAGCTGACTCCAAATTATTTACATGTTATTTCAGAAGCAAGACACACATAAAGATGCGCCACCCACTGCGATTGATCTTTTCAAGGAGTTTCACTGCTATTTGTCTTGCTAATATCTATCACTATCCAGCAGCTGACTCCAAATTATTTGCATGTTATTTCAGAAGCAAGACACCACTGCGATTGATCTTTTCAAGGAGTTTCACTGCAGCAGGAAGACCGGTATTAGTGAGCCTATTAAGGAAGCTATTGTAAGTTCAGTTCTTGCATTTGCTATGTTTGATAAGCGTTGAAAAACTAAATGGATTGGTATTAACCTGATGCATGGAATCATGTTTTGTCTTGAATAGTTATAAGTTGCATTATTGGATTAGTGAATGATAAAAGTATGACACCATGTTTAAATACCATGCATTAGTACTATAATATTCTATCTTGTTCTACAAGTATCAGTTCAAAGGACTATCTTGCTCGAGTTTCAATTCATTGTTGTTGTTGTTGTTTGTGTGTGAGGGGTAGCTTAATGGATTGTTTGAGGTAGAAAGAAAGAGCATAATACTTGCTTGTTGATGATTGACAAAATAGAGATAAACAGTGAACATGTAACTGTTTATATGCGTGGGCAATTGACTTTGACTTGGGTCAGAATTGGAAATGAATCACGAGACATGTCGTTTGAATTCAGAATTGGGATTATCTACTGTTTAATTTTATTTCAGATCTGGAAGCTTGTGGTTAGTTTTTGAGCCTCTTGTTTTAGCTGCATTATGCTGAAAACATTAAGATTTGGTCACATCTTAATTATCAGTGGTTGTGATGCCCAACTTTTTTTTTAGCTCTGTAGCAAGCTGATAACAGAATAATGATTGGAGGCCCTCGTTTGACTGCCTTTTGTTTGCTGAATCGATGAATAATAAACTGTTAGACAAATTTGTGGTCTGGATACTAATGTAAGTGTAATTTTGGTGGATCATGTCAGGAACAAATGGAAGCTATCATGGCTGAGCCTGCAGAAGAAGGGCAAGCACAAAAGTCTACTGCTGATGCTGCGCACAAGTCTTGCCGTCAACAAAATTTCTGCAAAATGCCGGCTTTGAGACAGCAGCCCCGAAGAGGAGCGTCACGTCCGCTTTTGGTGCACGGGTGCAAGAACTTGAGGATGAAGTTCAAGCTGAGAAGCAGGGTGCTGCAGCACTTAGAGATCAAATTGAGATCCAGAGGAACAAATTGGAGGCTATGAATCTCAAGATACAGGAATCAGAAGCATCAAAACAGAAGCAGATTGAAGAGATATAGAGTCTGAAGAAGCAAGGGGAGGAGACCAATGCTCTTCTTCGTCGTTTGCTGTGCCTCAACAAGGAGTAGGTATTTTCTTAACTCCATACAGGTTCATGTGGTTGGATCATTGCTATCCTTACATATTCATGAGTTTGAATCATTTTGCTGCCTGGACCTAAGACTTGCATTTTTTATTTTGCTACCTTGATGTTGGCTGGACCGAGACTGCAATTTATGTTGCTACCTTGCTGGACCTGATACATAGCTAGTTCATTATGCAAGTTCAGATGGATTGTGTGTGACTTGGTTGGTTGGATGTATGATTTTTACTTCGGTTGGATGTATGACTTATTACTTCGGTTGAATGTGATGGTTGGATGTATGTGACTTGGATGTATGGCATGGATGTATCAATGTATGCAACTTGGAGAAATGATGAACCTGTAATAAGTCCAGTGACTTGGCTATTTTTTGAAGTAGTGATGAATCTGTTGTTTTTCTGTCAGTTAATGTGCTGTTTGGTTATGATGAATTTGCTGGGTTCTATTGGGCTTTGATGCATATATGGGCTAGCCTGTGATGGGTGGGATTTGATGTGGGCATAATTCAGGCCCACTCGAGAATTAAACCTCTAAATGGATACGGTCCAAATTAAATAAGAAATTGAGCTTCCAATAGTTGAGGCCCACTATAGAGTTAGGCTTTAGTGCAAAAGAAATAACAAGTTTCAAAATTACCTTTTTATTATAGGGTATAGGCGACGGAGGGAATTTCGTCACGCTAGCGTCACAAATTATGAAACATGATAATAAAACCAGTTTTTTATGACATAAATGAAACATTACAAAAGGCCACATATGTTGTAGTGACACGAAGGTGAGTTCAATAAAAATTTCAGGTCCGAAACACCCCCATCACTCCGGTGGTGAAAGTTTTCATCGCTGGTTTTAACCACCAACCAGCAGTGAAAAGATGTATCATCGCCGGTTTTAATAGTTGTTGCCCCGTTTGCTTCGGAACTGGCGGTGAAAAGGCATCACCAACGGTTCAAATGAAACCAACAGTGATAGAGTGTTGGTGAAGACAATTTCTGTAGTAGTGTTAGTCTCTCTCTCCTTCCGCTTGGGCGCGGTATGTAACAGTTAATAAACAATCTCTCTCTTTTTTTCATGTGGGATTCTTATATACACGTATGATGGAATGAAGCCTCTTTGTTCATGTGACAAAATTGAAGGATATAAATTGGGAAAAAAATTATTGGAGATAAAATAGGAAGAAAGAAGAGGTGTGCATGATCCTCCATATGCATTCATGGAAGTTTCCTCTATCCTCATGCAAAAAGAATAGGAAAGAAAGTGGTACATGATTATAGGAATTTAAATGCAAGTGCAGTCCTAATCATTTACTAGGTGCACAATGGAAGATATTGTTGAAGCAGAATTCATCTCCCCCCACCGGGTACCTTTCCATGATTCCATCTATAGTTAACACGAGAAGGTTGGGCCCACCTGTCGGTGAGTCGACACGAGAGATACCAGAAGGTTGGGGCGTTGGCGGTTGGCCCCATCTGTCGGTGAGTTGAGACGAGAGATACGAAAAGGTTGGGGGTTTGGGCCCACCTGTCGGCAAGCCGAGACGAGAGAGACCAGAGACGATGGACGACCCAACCGAAAAAACACTCCGTCAAAAATTTGAATTACGTGCAGCAAATATGTTTTAAACATGATTATGACTACTTATCAGCCTGCCATATCTCACTTTAGCATACGTGTCTTTCCTAAACGCGCCCTCGGGGCGTCGATAGGTCGACGTCGACTCAAACTTCAGTCCATGCATGGTGTTCAGAGATGCGGCCGCTCGCCGGAGGGATCTAGATGATGGAACACACGGCGGCGATGGCGACGAGCAGCATGAGTAGCTCTGGCGACGAATGGCGCTTCGCTTTGGAGGTCGGTGGCGGTGGTGGCGGTGGAGAGGTGAATGTCGGCGCCGTCGCTACCGACGACGACCCTGCGGCAATGCAGAAATCAAAAGCTCTCAGAAGATCATCAGTTTCAGCTGCAGCAACTAGCCCCGTGGATATGGGTGCAACGAACTGATTTGATCTCGGCGACGGATCACGGTTATTACCTGATGGCGCCGGCGGCTGCGCCATCGGAGTGGCGGCCGCGGCGGCTGGAGGCTGCGCCGGCGGCGTGCCCTGCGGCCCGTAGGGAGGTAGCTGGCCCGACTCTGCAACACGGAGAACCGATCCATCGAGCAGTCAGGAAACGCTCGGCGATGCACGCCGGAGGCGAAGATGATAACCATTGACCAGATCAGGGCCGGGGCGGCGCGGCTAGCTGCTTACCTTCGCACCAGAACTCGATGGGCGGCCCGACCTGGCCGCACCTTTCCGGAATCTGGAACGAGTCGCCGGTGGCGTAGTCAACGTCGTACCCCGCGGCGCGCCAGAACGTGCCATCGTCGACGTAGCAGAGGCAGAGGTGGTCGTCGTCGGAGGCGTAGACGGCGCCGTACGCCGCGCAGCACGCGCGCGAGGGCGCCGCCGCGCCGCCGAACACGAAGCTCCGACACTCCATGAGGCCGGCAAGCGAGTCGCCGCAGTACTCCTGCGCCTGCGCCGGCGCCGGCACGGGCACCGCCGCTGCGGCGTGGATGGCCGCGCGCGCGACAACGAGGAGGAAGAGGAGGGGGAGCTCGCGGGACGACGCCATGGTGTGGGATCGCTGCCTCGCTGCAGTCTTGTAGAGGCTACGTGATCTCTTTTTGCATGGTATTATGCCGTGCCATATCTTGTTTATAGTCGTGATTTAGGTAAGTTTTGGACCTTCACAAAAGATGTTCCCATTTTCACCACACATGTATGTTGTAACTGAAACAAGCTAGTAATACCCAAAGTTGACACTCAAAAGGTGCATCATCACCTCCAGCACATCAAGCATACATATGCATGTATACTCCACTGGGATGTAGAGGGATGTTGGAGCGGCGACTGGACCCAACGGTGCATGGTCGCAGGGTGGACTCAGGAACTGGCAAGGACCGGGAGCTGATCTTTCTTTTAACGAACGGGAACGGAAGCTGATCCGATCCTAGTTTAGTAGAAACTATAGGCGTTTCTCCCTTTGATATTTGACTAATTTTCTTAAAGAATCATCGGGATTTTGGCTGCGCGGTGATGCACCGTCGGACCCAACAGTGAGCGATGAGCGAATGATTTGGTGATGTGGAGTTACTGTACGTATGGGAGACAGATAAAGGACTTCTTGGTTTCTGCGTGAGGCTTGCCTCGTCTCATTTTGCTCGTGCAGGGATGCGCTTGCCCAGCCTAGATGAGCGAATTCGGCTCTCTTGTGC
This sequence comes from Setaria italica, assembly GCF_000263155.2. Lineage (NCBI taxonomy): Eukaryota > Viridiplantae > Streptophyta > Magnoliopsida > Poales > Poaceae > Setaria > Setaria italica. Next base: position 30,533,573 of record NC_028457.1, on the reverse strand, counting down.
TAGCAAGCCAAACCTCATCCGCAAAAATCTGGAGAGAATCTCACCCCAATTATTCTAAATGGTGTGAGAGGTGGGATTTTTTTGCGCCCTCCCACCCGCCGGCCTTTTTTCAAAACCCCCTGACGATTCGCGTCCGTTCCTGCTTCTATTTCATCGCGACGCGCGATCCCATCGCGAGTCCCCGCCGCCCACCGCCAGTTCCGTGTCCCGCCGCCGCGCGGCTCCCGTGTCCCGCCGCCGCCCCTTCGCCCTCCGCCCTCCGCCAGGGGATTCATCGCCAGCGAGTCACCCCAGCCCCGTATGCAAAGGTGCAAAGGTGATCCGATCCATGTATGCAAAGGTGCCGCGGACAACATGCTCCGTATGGTCCGGGCCTTCCCATGTGCGTGCCAAACCGAAGTCCGTCAAGCGCGGCGCCCAGCTCGCATCGAGAAGGATATTGGACGACTGACGTCGCGGTGGATCACCGGCCGCTCGGCGTAAGATTGCAGGTTTAAAAATTGCCGAGTGTATTTTTTTGCAGAGTGTGAGACTGACTGCACTCGTGTGGTTGTACTTTGTGAGACGAATCTTTTGAGCCATAATTAGGTCAATATTTGGACATGAATTCA
>NC_028457.1:30472593-30529858 GCF_000263155.2 Setaria italica | reverse complement strand
ATAGAACATTAAGCGACCGTTTTAATTTTCCAACCGCAAACTTTATCCTGGCCGGCACAGCACGGGGCACATCAGATCTACTCCGCCACAATCCCCGCAACGAATAAAGTCCTCATCAGATCTTCCTCTCTCCCCCCCACCCCCGGCCCCGGCGCCCGGCGCTCCCCGGCCCGCCGCCCAGCGCCCCCCGCCCCGTCGCCCGCCACTCGGCGCCCGGCGCCCCCAACCCCGCCGCCACCCCCTTCTTCCCCTCCGGATCCGGCCTCTCCTTCCCCGGCTCCCTCCCCTCCGGCCGGATCCACGCCCCCTTCTTCCCCTCCGGCGCGGATCCGGCGGCCCCCACCTCTCTCCCCTCTGGATCCGGCCTCTCCTTCCCCGGCTCCCTCCCCTCCGGCCGGATCCACGCCCCCTTCTTCCCCTCCGGCGCGGATCCGGCGGCCCCCACCTCTCTCCCCTCCGGATCGGGCGCGTGGCGGCCGGCGGGCGGCGGCGGGCGGCAGCGGCGAGCGGTAGCGGCGTTGGCGGCCGGTGGCGACGTGGTGGCCGTGGATGGCCGGTGGTCTGTTTTTTTTTATTTTTTCCGAAAATGTTTGCCGAGTGCTTTTTGACACTCGGCAAATCATTTGCTGAGTGCTCGATGTTCGACACTCGGCAACTCCACGTTTGCCGTAGGAAGTTGCCGAGAGTTTTTCGACCTTTGCCGAGTGCCTCAGGCACTCGGCAACTTGCTGTTTCCGGTAGTGTACTTGATGGCCCGGGACACGCCAAGCAGTATCTCGATGCGCATCCTTCCAGGACGCCGTCACCGGCGATGGCGATGGCTGGCCGTGCAGGTGGATGTCGAGCGAGCGGTTCTCAACAATCTCATAGACTAACAGATTTTCCTGGTGCTTCTCGTTCCTTTTCCAGAACCTCGAAAGGAGCTGGCGCTTCTCCTGCAGGGCACAGGATGATGTGCTTGTGGCTAACGGAGTGGAGGATGGTCACCTCTGCCTGGAACTCTTGTACCCCTGGCCTTGAGTCGTGCTCTCTCCGCTTGATGGCTACCTCTCGACCGTCAGGAAGCCATCCCATGTACACCGAGCCGAACCCGCCTTCACCGATCTTTTTGTCAGGAGCAAAGTTTGTTAAGCAAAACGTGTTGGTATAGGACAGCATTGGCGCCACTTGGCCCCCAAGTCACCGAGAAGCTTACTAGAGATAATTACGTCTTGTGAAAGGCGCAAGTTCTCCCACCTATCGGGGGGCGCAGCTGATCGGAATTCTGGAGGGATCCGTCAAAGCCCCATCTGAGTTTCTGGAGATCGTCAAGGAAGACAAGTCCAAGGAAATTGTTAGCAATCCGGCGTACTCCTCGTGGCTGGTGCAAGACCAGCAAATCCTTGCTTTTCTGTTCAATTCAGTCACAAAAGATGTGCTTGGACAGGTAGCAACTCTCTCCTCATCTGCAGAAGTTTGGGCGGCACTGGAGAACATGTTCTCCGCCCAATCCAGAGCAAGAGTAACGCATCTACGAATGCAGTTGTCAACTCTCAAGAAGGGAAGTATGACGACTTCAGTTTACTTCAACAAGATGAAAGCGATCGCCGACGAGCTCGCCGGTGCTGGTAGAAAAGTCGAAGATGACGAGATGATATCCTTCATCCTTACTGGTTTGGATAGTGAGTATAATCCCATTGTTACTTCTGTCATGGGCCGTACTGATCCAATTCCCTTGAGCGAGTTGTATGCTCAGGTGATGGCGTATGAAACAAGGCTGGAGATGTTGCGTAATAATTCTGGTGGTCAGTACAGCTCGTCTGCAAATGCTGCATCGCGAGGCAGTGGGGGTAATTACAACCCACGTGGTCGAGGGAATTTTGGCCGTGGCCGTGGAGCAAGTCGAGGCGACAGAAATTATGGTGCTGATGATAGTCGCCAAGCATTCAGGAGTGGCGGCCAGGGCCAGGGAAACAACAAGCCAAAGTGCCAGATATGTGACCGGCCAAATCATACAGCAAGGGAGTGCTGGTACAGGTATGATGATGATAATCAAGCAAACAGCAACAAGACGTCCAACTCCGGCCCTGCTGCAGCCTATGGGATTGATACAAACTGGTATGCTGATAGTGAAGCCTCAGATCACATTACCTCGAATCTGGAGAAGTTAACTATGCAAGAAAAATACGGCGGTCGAGATCAAGTATATTCGGCAAGCGGCCAAGGTATGAGGATTAATAATATCGGTCATTCTATTTTGCAAACCCCTTTCCGCGATCTTTTCTTAAGAAATATTCTACATGTTCCAAGCTCACATAAAAACCTTGCTTACGTTCATCGCCTTGCTCTTGACAACAATGTTCTTTTTGAATTTCATCCCAACTTTTTCCTTATCAAGGATCGAGCAACGAGGAAAATTCTTCATCGAGGAAGATGTGAAGGGGGTCTCTATCCTTTGGTGCCATACAAGTCAGGTGGCATCCCCAATAAAGAAGTCCTAGCCGTGAGCAGACTGACGACAGAACGGTGGCATAGTCGTCTAGGACATCCTGCTTTTCCTATAGTTTCTCATGTTCTTAGAGCTCATAATCTACCTTTTGTTAGCAATAATACTATCGAGTCAGTGTGTGATTCATGTCAAAGAGCTAAAAGTCATCGGTTACCTTATTCTATGTCTGAAAATTCAGCTTCTGCTCCTCTTGCTTTGATCCACTCTGATGTGTGGGGGCCGGCGCCCACATCTGTTGGGAGGTTTACCTACTATGTCAGTTTTATTGATGATTTCAGTCGCTACACCTGGATTTATCTTCTTAAAAACAAATCAGATGTGTTCGATGTATTTCTGGATTTCCAAAGACTAGTTGAGAGACAATTTGATAAGAAAATTCTTTCTATGCAAACAGACTGGGGAGGTGAGTATGAAAAGCTAAATTCCTTCTTTCAAAAGACTAGGATAACTCATCGTGTTTCTTGTCCTCATGCACATCAACAGAATGGAGCTGCTGAAAGAAAACATCGTCATATAGTAGAAGTTGGGTTAGCTCTTCTTGCTAAAGCTTCCATGCCTCTGAAGTTTTGGGATGAGGCTTTCCTCACTGCCACCTATCTCATCAACCGCCTCCCCAGCAAGGTCACCGATTATCAATCCCCTCTTGAGCTAATGTGTCATGAAAAACCCAACTATTCCTTTCTTCGAGTATTCGGGTGTGCCTGCTGGCCGAATCTTAGACCTTTTAATGCTAAAAAGCTCGCTTTCCGCTCTGTCAGATGTTCTTTTCTTGGTTATAGTTCACGCCACAAAGGTTACAAGTGCCTAGATATTTCGACAGGGTGAGTGTATATTTCTCGAGATGTCGTATTCGATGAAGAAGTATTTCCTTTTGAAGCTCTACATGATAATGCCGGGGCGAGACTTCGCCAAGAGATCCTACTCCTTCCTTCACACCTTGGTCCTAATTTTGGGGGAGCAAATAGTAATGATTTGGTATTATCTAACCCTCATAACAATTTTTCTAGTGTTGATGATGCACAGGAAGCACGCAGGGATGAAACAGATGCGTTAGGCTTGTTTCCAGGCGTAAGCTTGCAAATTCCAGCTGCCAGACAATGTGGCACAGAAACTCAGATGCACTCATATCCGTTTCCGGCCGCTTCAGACTCTCAGGCCGATTCTCCACCGTACACGCCAGGCGCGTCTCCCGCCTCGCCTCTGTTTGGCGAGAGCGCTGGTAGCCAGCAATTGGCGCCGAGCGGATCCACCCCGGACAGCGCGCCAGCAACAGGGGGAAGCTCGGACGGATGTTCTACGGACTCTGCGGTAGCTGACCAGGCCAGATCTTCTGCGGTTCCCGGTGCACAGTAGCAGCAACGTGTGATGACGAGGTCCCAGCATGGTATTTTTAAACCAAAGACATATACGGATGGCACAATTCGCTATACGGGTTTCTGCTCCACAGGAGAACCTGACTCCTTGGCTGAGGCACTTGGTGATTCACGTTGGACTCAAGCTATGAAGGAGGAAATTGATGCGTTGCATCGAAATAAGACGTGGCATTTAGTTTCACCTAAGCATCGAAGGTGTAAATCTTATTGATTGCAAATGGGTCTACAAGGTGAAAAGGAAATCTGATGGAAGCATTGATAGATACAAGGCTCATCTAGTCGCGAAGGGATTTAAGCAAAGGTATGGGATTGATTATGAGGATACTTTCAGTCCTGTCGTAAAAATTGCTACTGTTCGTTTGGTTCTATCTATAGCTGTTGCAAGAGGATGGTGTCTACGACAGTTGGACGTTCAGAATGCGTTCTTACATGGCGTTCTTGAAGAAGAGGTGTATATGAGACAGCCGCCAGGTTTTGAGGATGCAAAGTGTCCTGATTTTGTGTGCAGACTAGACAAGGCGTTATATGGCTTGAAACAAGCTCCTCGAGCCTGGTATGCTCGGCTCAGTTCAAAATTGTGTGATCTTGGGTTTAAGGCTTCAAAATCAGATACTTCGCTATTTATCTACTCAAAAGGAGGTGTCACAATCTTCATGCTTATATATGTGGATGATATCATTGTAACCAGCTCATCGTCTGAGGCTGTGGCAGCGTTACTAAAGGATTTGAAAGAGGAGTTTGCCCTTAAAGATCTCGGAAGTCTAAACTATTTTCTTGGTATAGAAGTTCAGCCGATGCAAGGAGGTATTCAATTGTGTCAAGAAAAATATGCAAGAGATATTTTGACGAGAGTTGGTATCTTGAATTGCAAAGAATCACCAACTCCTTTGTCCTCAGCTGAAAGGATGTCAAGGGAAGATGGAGAACTTCTGTTGCCTGGTGACTCAACTCGGTACCGAAGCATAGTAGGGGCGTTGCAATATTTGACTCTGACTCGGCCAGATATAGCATTTGCTGTAAACAAAGTTTGTCAGTTCCTGCATGCGCCAACAACAACTCATTGGAGTGCAGCAAAGAGGATCTTAAGATATGTTAAAGGAACGATCAGTATGGGGTTGAGTATTAAAGCATCAGACTCAGTTATGGTCAGTGCATTCTCTGATGCAGACTGGGCAGGATGCGTTGATGATCGTCGGTCGACAGGAGGGTTTGCTGTCTTTTTTGGGCCGAACCTGATTTCTTGGAGTGCTAGGAAACAGCCTACAGTGTCAAGATCTAGTACAGAAGCTGAGTACAAATCTCTTGCTAATGCTACTGCTGAATTAATTTGGGTAGAGACATTGCTAAGAGAATTGGGAGTAAAATATCAAATTCCTCGTCTATGGTGTGATAACCTTGGAGCAACATATCTCTCAGCAAATCTAGTGTTTCATGCAAGAGCTAAGCATATTGAGATTGATTTTCACTTTGTGCGAGAAAGGGTTACAAAGAAACAGTTGGAGATTCGGTTTATACCCTCAGAAGATCAACTAGCAGATGGTTTTACAAAAGCACTTGCTACACAAAAATTTAAGAGGTTCAGACACAATCTTAACATGGTTAAGAAACCGGGTTAAGATTGAGAGGGGTTGTTAAGCAAAACGTGTTGGTATAGGACTACTCAAGCGTAACGCACGACAACCTGGTTGAGGTATGACGCAAGGCAAGGATAAGGTGCACGAGTCTATCCAGCTCCGAGAGATAGAGTCCTAGAATATTGTAACGTCCTTGGTAGAGTTAGGATGGTTTAACCGTATGCTCAAAAGACAAGCTGTAATCTATCTCATGTATTTTGTGACAGCCTCCAGCACTATATAAACACGGAACCGTGGGATGCGAGTTTGCTAACCACGTTTACCAAATTGTTCTACATATTTTTCAAAGTTGTCGGTGGCCTTTACGAGCTCCTTAAAAGTAAATACTTTAACCTGCTGGGGTTCCTTCCAATCGATCCCCTGGCGGAGGGCGAAGGGGCGGCGGCGGGACATGGGCGCCCGGCGACGGTCGGGCGGCGGAACTGGCGGTGGGCGGCGGGGACTCTGGAATCGCGCGTCGCGATGAAACAGAAGCAGGAACGGACGCGAATCGCCAGGGTTTTTTTGGAAAAAAGGCCGGCGGGTGGGGGCTTAAGCGCAAAAAAATACCACCTCTTACCCCATCCAATGGATCAGCATCTAGTGATTCTGATTGGTAGTTTTCAATTCCCTGGTTTGCACCTGATATGTTGCCCTATATCGTACTCCTACATTTTTCTTCCTTTCGAATTAACAGAAACAGCTTCCAAAGAGAAGGTATAGCACGAGAATAACAAGTGGGCTGGAAGGTTTGCAGGTCAAGCCCAGGATCGGCCAATTCCAGCCCGGCCCGCTTCCCGTGTACACATGGCCTCAATTTATGGTCGCGCCAAAATTCGCAAACCAACCCAAGCCTCAAATGCGCAGCGCCGCCGCTGCCGCTGCCCCCGTGGCGGCGACTGACCCGCAGCTCCTGGCGGCGGCGGTCGAGGCGGCGATCGCCTCCCGCTCGCCGCGCCTGGGTCGCGCGGCGCACGCGCGCGCCATCAGGCTGCTCGCCCCGGCCATCCCGCCCTTCATCCGCGCCCACCTCGTCAACCTCTACTCCAAGCTCGACCTCCCGGGGCCCGCCGCCGCGGCGCTAGCCTCCGACCCGAGCCCCACCGTCGTGTCGTACACGGCGTTCATCTCTGGCGCGGCGAAGCACGGGCGCCCGGCCCCGGCGCTCTCGGCCTTCGCCGCCATGCTCCGGCTCGGCCTCCGCCCCAACGACTTCACCTTCCCCTCCGCATTCAAGGCTGCGGCCATCGCGCCGCCGAGCTCCGCCATCGGTCCCCAGGTACACTCCCTCGCGCTCAGGTTCGGGTACCTCCCCGACGACGCCTTCGTCTCGTGCGCGGCGCTGGACATGTACTTCAAGACTGGCCGCCTTGCGCTGGCACGCCGCCTGTTCGAGGAAATGCCCAACAGGAACGTGGTCGCCTGGAACGCGGTGATGACCAACGCGCTGCTTGATGGACGGCCCCTTGAGACGGTGGAGGCGTACTTTGGGCTCCGGGAGGCTGGTGGGATGCCGAATGTGGTCTCGGTCTGTGCATTCTTCAATGCATGCGCTGGAGCGACATACCTGTCCCTTGGGGAGCAGTTCCATGGCTTCGTGGTGAAGTGTGGGCTTGAGAGAGATGTCTCCGTATCCAACTCTATGGTTGATTTTTATGGGAAGTGTCGATGTGTGGGGAAGGCCAAGGTAGTGTTTGATGGGATGGGAGTTCGGAACAGCGTGTCCTGGTGTTGCATGGTTGTTGCATATGCGCAGAACGGTGGAGAGGAGGAAGCTTTCTCGGTCTACCTGCGCGCAAGGAGAGCTGGGGAAGAGCCAACGGATTTCATGGTTTCCAGTGTACTCACCACTTGTGCGGGACTGCTAGGCCTTGACCTTGGGCGTGCTCTGCATGCAGTTGCTGTCCGCTCTTGCATTGATGCAAACATTTTTGTCGCAAGTGCATTGGTTGACATGTATGGGAAGTGTGGGGGTATTGAAGATGCTGAACAGGTCTTTTTTGAGATGCCACAGAGGAATCTTGTTACATGGAATGCAATGGTAGGAGGTTATGCCCACATTGGTGATGCTCGGAATGCACTTGCAGTGTTTGATGATATGATAAAGTGTGGAGAAACAGCACCCAATTACATCACACTTGTCAATGTCCTCGCAGCATGCAGCAGGGGAGGTTTGACAAAGGAAGGGTATGAGCTGTTCAAGACAATGAATGATAGGTTTGGGATCAAGCCACAAATTGAGCATTATGCTTGTGTGGTGGACTTGCTTGGTCGTGCAGGAATGGAAGAGCAAGCTTATGAGATCATACAAGGGATGCCGATGAGGCCTTCTATTTCTGTCTGGGGAGCGCTACTTGGGGCATGCAAGATGCATGGTAAAACAGAGCTAGGAAAGATTGCTGCTGAGAAGTTGTTTGAACTTGATCCTCAGGATTCTGGCAATCATGTTTTGCTCTCTAACATGTTTGCATCTGCTGGCAGGTAAAGATAACTTAAATATGTTTTCTTACATAAAAAGAAGCCATGCAATCAAATTACACTCGCTCATTAGTTGTGCCGTGGATTTACTGGGTCTTTTTGTACTTCTCCAGGTGGGCAGAAGCAACAGATGTGAGAAAGGAGATGAAAAATGTTGGGATCAAGAAAGAACCAGGGCGCAGTTGGATCACCTGGAAAAATGTTGTACATGTTTTCCAGGCTAAGGACACAAAACATGAGATGAATAATGAGATCCAAGCATTACTGGCAAAGCTCAAAAGTCAACTGCAAGCTGCTGGGTACATGCCAGACACACAATATGCTCTCTATGATCTTGAGGAAGAAGAGAAAGAATCAGAGGTGTTTCAACACAGTGAAAAGCTTGCCTTGGCTTTTGGATTGATCTGTATACCACCTGGTGTACCTATAAGGATCATGAAGAATTTGCGAATTTGTGTAGATTGTCACCGAGCTTTTAAATTCATATCTGGTATTGTTGGTAGGGAGATAATTGTGCGAGACAACAATAGGTTTCATCACTTCAAAAGTTATAAGTGCTCATGCAAGGATTATTGGTGAAAATTTTATCCACAGGATCTACTGAGGCATGCTTCTTTGGGCATCTCTAGAACCACTTCTACAAATATATAAGAAGGTATCTATTTTAATTCCTGTGCATGATTTGTACTCTATCACACACCAGCATGATTTTTGTTTTAGTTAACTTTAGCTATTGTGACCACTGACTTGATCTTCTAAATTTTGAAAAATGGTAAGTGGTAACTTATGATGTTAGATAGATTAGTGCAGCTGGAAGCTATAGAGAGTGTGCATTCCCAAAGGTCATGCTATTTCCATTATAATAATCATAACAGTTCAGGTAATTAAATTTACTACTTTTAAATATCCTTTCTTAATTTTCAATTGGGAAAGGTACAATACCTGGAGTAGATATTTTGCCTGTTGGTTCATTAATGTGATGCTCACTGGATCAAATAGAGCATATTCAATTGATAACTACTTTACTTCCCATGAATATAATATTTTCCTAAAATTTTGTCAAGAAAATGGTTGGTGCCTCAATTATTCCACAATAGGAACTGGTAGTCTACTTAGATTTGAATCTATTGTCTGTTTCTCCAGTTTAGACACTCCATAATCATTATAGAATTTTTTTTATAAGCACAGTATTGGTTAAAATTATCTTCATTAGTTATTTGGTTGCTCAGTACGTGCAGAGTGCGACATCAAGCATGGAAAATGCAGAATCACATGGAAATAGACGAGCTGGCCAAATTCATTCAGTGTTCCGTTCCTGCTGTGGTTGGTGATTGCTAGCATGATGGGAAATAGGATGCACAAAAATTAGACTGGCAAATCAGAACAAGGGACTAGTAATATCTTCAGTTGGTTCCAGCATTTGGCATGGTGGAAGGAGGAGATGCAAGCATTGGCTGTGGGGCACAAACGACAAGCATATTTGGTCCAGCCTTGCAGGTATCTGGAGTCGTCTCAGGTTGCATGCAATCTGAGAGCGGTCTCAAAAAAATGAAGAGCAGACCATGCTCAGTGCATTTGGTGTTCTGTGATGTAGGTATGTACATGTACTCTGGGAGAAGAGGTGTGGTACTGGCTCAGCTCTGCAATCCATGATGTTCCTCCAGTGTTGAAATGCTGATTGGTACTATCTCAGCTCAGCCATCCATGACATTTCTCCAGTGTTCAAATGATGTGTGGTACTATCTCAGCACAACCATCCATCATGTTTCTCCCGTCTGGTCTTGAAGTGCTGACGACTGAGGATACTAGGTGTAGAAACACTGATGACTGAGGGTGCTGGGCGGCATAGTTCTAACCCGGAGAAATGGTAATACAAAATGCACTGATTCTTAAAGCTTGTAAATGCACAATGTACTACAGGGACACAGTATGTTAGGAAGTACGACTGTATGGCTCCGATCATCAGCTGGTGAATTTCTGGCAAATTTATCAGCATACATTTTCCTTCCTCTTCCAGTTTCTAGTTTGTATTTTGGAGCTTTGCACATGCTACTAACCGTTTTGTTCACACATACCAAATGTCATTTTACAACAAAAAGGTGCCAATTCACATCACGTTTAGGCCTGTTTCTGCCTGGCATGTACGAAGAATTCCCTCAAAGAGTTTGCATAAGATTTAGTTTAATAATTGCCACATGGTTCAAGAATGGCCGGACCGTGTCCAAATATAGCATGTAACAGTAACAAACCACTAGTGATGACCGATATGGCAACATCACAAGCGGAGTTCTTACGAGGTGTTAGTTCCACTCTGAAGCTTGAATATCATTTAGCAGGCACTAATATGTAGCACATATAGTAGCAGGACCAATGCGACTAGCAAATTATTTAGCAGCAGGTAACTAGTTAATTGACTTTTTCAGCTAGGTGGTCAAGTTCAATGTGCCAAATCTGCAGCCTCAGTTTTGGTCACCGATGTCTGCAGCAAAGCAAGCAATTAGAACAGTTGCAATCAAAGGAAGAAATTGATTACTAGTACGTCATAACACAGAGAGAGCTGCATGCTGCAAAATGAAATAGAAAACCAGAGATCAAAGTACTTTTGCCCAGAATACTTGAAACTTACTGGCGAGATGAACTACCAAGTTTCAAATAATTTTGCATGAGACTTGCTATTTTAAAGCAAGAACAAAAAGAGCAGTAAAATTACCAGAATTATTTCACCTAAGGCCCCAGTTGTGCGTTGCCTTTCTGGAGCAAGATCTTGATCATTAGAAGTACTTAGCTCTGCCCTTGGATGGTGTTCTGGATTCAAGGCCTGCTGTGAGCTCTCTGCATTCTCTTGACTCGGATGCTTATTTGTGCCTATCCAAGAATTAAAACTCATTAGAATCATTAGACTACGCCTTATGAGGGCATAAAGCCTTTTGATTCAAATTTTGTTTAACACTCTTAGACCAAGTATTTTGAGGACCAAAGTCGAAAGAATAGGCGCATCCACATTCAAAAGGAAGCTGCACTTATATACTTCCATTAGTTTCTGGGGCAATTTAATAATTTTTAGCTTAATAACCTGTATAGAGTAAGGACTATCATGTGATGTAATGTCTTATTCTAACGAAACAAAATATAATGAATCAGTTGTATAGATGGAGTTGTAGTGTTGCACTTAATTTACCTGCGTTTGTCATCAATGAAATTCCAGAGCTTTTATCCGGGTTTGATATTCAGCCAAACACAGTCTGTGAGACTGGAGCCTGAAACATGGTCCCTGAGAATGGAGCAACAGGAGTTAGCACATTGCTTGCCAACATTGTCTGTGAGACATGAGCAGGACCTGAGAATGGAGCACCAGAGGTTGGCACATAGCTTGCAAACATTGTCTGTGAGACTGGAGTGCCGAAGATGGGACATCGCTTGCAAACATCGTCTGTAAGACTGGAGCACGACCCAAGAATGGAGCACCAGGAGTTCGCACATGACTTGCCAATGTTGTCTGTGAGACTGGAGCAGCAGGTGTTCTCAGCACAGGGTTTGCAAACTTACCTGCATTTGCCACTAATGGTACGACCCAGGGATTTCTAACAGGGCTTGCCGTATTACCAAACATAGTTTGGTAGAGTGGAGCAACGGGAGCACCTATAAAGAGCTGAACACAGTTAAAAATGGCAGCAGATAGCCAGGAATTTAAGTGAACTTCACACATCAAATCCTGAAGAGGTTGTTACAATGGAGAGTTGTTTGAGTTATCGTGCTTATGAAGAAGGTGTAAGATGTGACGCGACCAATAAAAGAATAATAATGGAAAACTTGATCACCATAAATCTTAGCGATACCTTCTACAGAAGGGGTGAACAATGTGCATAGGAACTGAAGTTATAGAGGTATATGTCACAACAGAGGCAGGCCATGTTACTATTTTTAGTTGATACCCCGAGGTGAAGTTAAGGAAAGAACATTTAATTGGCACACAAATTACTTCCTCTATTTTTTAAAAGAAAAGGCATAAAGTTAGCACAGAGCTGCTATTCAACACATAAATTTGGCCATTACTTTGCACATTTTTGCAAAATATATTGATATTATCATAGAATTTAAGAAAAAACAGTCCAGTGCATTGTTATGGTTGAATAGCATTACCTGCTCCTCTCACCGTTGAAGCCATAGGGTTTATAGCATGATTTGTCAAGGTAGCAGATGTATTCTGCAAGACTTCATTAATTAATGAAGCACCTGCAACAAGTTCCATGCTTAGAAATGACGAAGCCAACTAACCATGCACTGAGAAAAAGCATATAACAAATCAAGCTTGATAAGGCTGAGACATGTGAGCGTACTCAAAGATTATAATTCACATATACCAGTTATAGACTGTTAAAGCAATTGACAAAAGAATGATATGTTGAAAAAAAATAGGGGAAAGGTGGTTCCACAACACACATTTTAATGATAACGAAAAGGAATACCTTAAGCATAATAAACCTAGGGAAGTAATAAAAAACAGTAGTAAAAGCAAAACAATAGCTACAATAATAAGTATGTACAGCAGGATCCAAGAACTGATTGTAACAAAATGAAGTGAGCCAGATGACTAATGAAGCTATGGGAAACAGGAGCCATCAAAGTAAGATATCCTAGTCTGCTCTAAATTTGTAAAGCATTGAAATACTGGGACCCACAATATGATAACCTCCATGTGGAAGGTTAAATTGAAGTTAAAAGCAAAGGGGTAATCAAAATCTGCTAGACAAAAAATTATCATGCGGATGCTACCTCAATAGCACATCCCGTGCAAAACCTCTGATGAGGACATAACCTGCTCCTCGGATACAACCACATTAGTAACTTTTGATTCACAGGTGAAACAATTCTTTACCATGATTGTATTTGATACATTTGATGAATTGATGTTGCACCATGATGTGTGTTCGTTGTCAATTTCAGAAATACATACGTGGATCAAAAATAGTGTTAAACACACATGGAAGGCATGGAGGACCAAAGAAGTAGGTTGGGGGCCAATTCCAAGTATTCCCAATGTCCTCCACCAGGCCATCACGTCACTTTTGGCCCAATGAAAGAAAGAGTTCCAATCCAATACGTTTTGGGACTGAATTCGGACTGCAGCTCTGTGTCAACTTGCAACGACCGCCACGACCTCATCCGGACTCCGTTTTAGGTGTTCAAGTACTCCTTGGAATCCTTATAAAGTCTATTTTCATATGGATCTAGAATCATATCCATATATTGTTTGAGTCGGCCGCAATAAATGAAATACTACCAAGAGGTTTTCTGTCCAGAGGTGTTGCGTCGTTCATAGGTACCTGGAAGTCTGTTCTCCATGTAAGTTTTTCTTTGAATTGACCTGATCTGTCTGTCCTGATGAATTCTCTCCATGCTCTACAGATTAAAATAATGAATGATACATATAGTGTTAGATGAAAATTTAGGAAATAAAATTTTTTATAGAGATAGAGGTCCAGAATTATTACAAGCCTAGCATGTCTTGCACATCTTCGTACTCCTTCGGATCTCTCCTCAATGAATCAAAGATAGTGACCTGACTTCGATCAATGTCAATTATAATGAGGATCCAGTGGGAGCTGCGTACGTAAATGTTCATATATATTAGAGCTAACTAACATTAATCAGGTAAGGAAAAATAAAACAAAAATAGACGGTATATGTACACACACTTACTTGAAGTTGTATGGAAGTAGTATGTAATCCTTTAATTTTTGTCTATCTAGGGAATTGTATACTACCACCAACGTTTTATCTGGAAAATCTCGTATCTGGGCTTGGTTCACTACAGATGGATCCATGAAGCCAATATGGAGGTACGCTTCATGTCGGCATGTCTGAATTAGCATCCTACATAAAATGGAAGGTGAAGTTAATTAGTAAGGTGACGCATGCACAAAAAAATGATATGAGCCAAAATTTACATGTAGATATAAACGAACACTTACAAAGTTTAGGCACTGATGAGAGAGACGTCCAGGGCACCATGATGGTACACTTCGTATATATCCTTGAATCGTATCCACAGGACTGCCTTGCCTACACCGTGAAAATCTATCGGTTTTAGCTTAAGGCCCAACATCTTCCTCTCGTCGCGAGACAACTTCATGTACAATTGATGGAATTTGTACATCTTCGTTGATAGCTTCTTTAGCGTTTCAGCACGAACCATAGGCTTGCCTAGCTCAAGGGTCCATTTTGGTTCACCTGGCGGTGTAGCTGGCAGCTCAACTTTTTTTCTTTTTTTCTTCTCATTAGCCTTGACTAACGCCCGTTCATAATTCGATAGAAGTGGTTGACTCTTCTTTTCTTGTTCTTGTTCCTTGATAAATTTATGTAATTCTCTTTGATCTACTAGCGGTGGCTCCGTATCCCTTGCCTTTTTGTAATTTGACCTATTCCTTTATCCACTTGTTGGCTTTTGCTTGTGTTTCGGCCCAGCGTTCCTCATGAGTCATTGCCTCTCGGTGTTCCTCAGGAGTCACCTCAGGCTACTTTGTTTTCTTCTTATGCTGTCTTGGCTTGGGAGGCAGTAGTTGCCACTTCTTAAATGGTACTCTTAGTCCCGACGAAGGTGATTGTGGAGGGGTGTTGTTGTCATCGTGTCGCTCCAACCACCAGGATGTGGTGGAGATGGAGACCTTGATCGAGCAGGAAGCGATGGTCCCAGTGGTGATGACGGTCCTAGAGCAGGTTGTGGTAGAGATGATGGTCTAGATGTTTGAGGAGATGGTCGTTGCTGTGGATTTGCGGAAAGTGGCCTTGAGCTCTGAGGAGGTGCCTCCATGCCGGAGATGATGATGTAGCGTTTGCGCCATAGAATGACCCTATGAACCACTTCTCCTAATGTTGTTGACCCATCACCTGGTGGGATGTCGACCTCTAGGCCTTCAAATTGGCTATCAGCGATTCTCTCTACGCCGACGCTGGCGTAGCCAGGTGGAATCTCCAGGCCATGGCATGTATGGTTTGGTAGGATTGGCAAGGTAGTCGCGTACGCCACCTGGACATAAAAAAGAAATGAAGAAGTTCTTAAACTCTGATCCCGAGGCTTGGTTCCATGGATTTAGATTGCTGACCGGCGCATAAATATTATGTATAAGTATACCTTAATGCTGAGGTTGCCGATCGGTGTATGCAGCTCACATGTGATGCGTTGCGTGAAGGCATCCACACGGAACAGTTGCTCTTCCACAGGTAATCCTGGCGTATGTGGATCAGGGAGCCCTATGGATGCACAGCTGCTCCTGAGGTGTTGAGAAGGGCTGGCAACTGCGTCGACCATTCGACGACTACCTCTCTCCTATATTGTTACTTCTACAGAATGCAGTTTGACTTCTATCGTGCACCGCCACCTCTCATCTTCCAATTCCTTTTTTTGGTTCTGGCTTCTGTACGTGTCCAAGTCACCTCGAAATGCAAACTTCCACGGAACAAGCCCGAACCCTCGGGTACGTCCTGGGTGTTCTGGATTCCTGAGGGCCAATGTGAGCTCATCATTCTCTCGGTACACCTTCAACGTCCCAGCCTTAACTTCTTCAACATTCTTGTCAATCTTTTCAGCCTTCTCACATAATATCTCATCGAACATCAGCGTCCCATCGTTTGGGCTCAAGCTTCCTCCATGAGCGTAATACCAATTTTTTGATCGATCGGGCCAATCAAGAGTTCCTGGTACGATACCCCAATCGATTAGGTCTTGTTCCATCTGCTTCCATTTGGGAATTGCTTTGGTGTAACCACCTCGCCCTAGCTTATGATGGTACTCCTTCTCACTAGCATTGCTTGTGTTGGTGGTGACCTTGTTCACACTATCTTGGCTTCTCTTGTATTATACCAATGCCTCCCAGTGGTTCCTACATTGTGGATACATAGTAAAAAACAGAGTTCGGTCATTCTTAATGTAGGTGGCATCCAACATATTCTTGAATGTCTGAAATTGTGTGGCCATCTTCTTCAGTGTCCACGCTTTCACATCATTTTTAATATATCCATCGGGAAATGTGAAATGTTTCTTGACTTCTTCCCACAACCTATTCTTTTCTGTATCCTGGAGCGCGTATGGATTAGTCATTTCGCCCTTCCATTCCCTTATGCTAATGGGCACGTTCTCCCTTACGATTGCCTAGATATGACTCACATACTGTGTTGCCACTATTTCGGGAGCAACCAGCCTGCCCTCTTCTGTGACTTCCGTGATGATAACCTTTTTTGTTCCAGTCTTCACCTTGGAAGGACCTCGGGGCTTCTGACGGTTCATCGATCCAGAGGGCTTACAGTTCAAGATTCATTAATTAATTAGTACATAGTAATAATGAATAAGATCATATATTATAGATGGGTTAAAATATGATCTATACATCTTCGGAACCTTCTGCCACGACAATGTTTTCCTGGGGCTCGGGCTCTTCATTGCCATTGCCGGAACCCTCCTCCACAACAAGGTTTTGCTAGGGCTCAGGCTCTTCATTGCGATTGCAAGACAGGTTGAGAAACATGTCTTACTGGCTATCCTCTTCATTGGTGTACGCTATGGGAAGATTGGAACTACTATCACCAACAATAATCCACTCCATTAGATACCTTGTGGCCTCGTCGTCTACCATCTCAACGTATACTTTGTCTATGAAATCATATAACAACAATGAAAAAAATTATAAGAATGTCCATGAAATTTTAACTAATTTCTAAACATTTCTATGAAATTTCTACAAATTTCTAGTAATTTGTAAGAATTTCTACCAAATTTATAGTAAATGTACTAATTTTTGAAATATACTATATGTACTAAATTTCAATTAATTTCTAAGCATTTCTACCAAAATTTCAACTATTTTCTAAGCATTTCTACCAAATTTCAACTATTTTCTACGCATTAATTTCTACCAAAATTATACTAAATGTTTACCAAATTTCAACAAATACGGCAACGACGGGGGAGGCGGCCGGCACAACACAAACTACCATCTTTTGCACAACAATAAATGTGACCTTTGGAGGATAGCCCTCCTCTTCCAACAGAGGTAGCTTCCTACAGCTAAGACAACACAAAGTACCATCTTTTGCACTACAACAAATGTGACCTTTGGAAGATAGCCCCCCTCTTCCAACAGAGGTACCTTCCTATAGCTAAGGCAACACAAACTAACATCTTTTGCACAACAACAAATGTGACCTTTGGAAGATAGCCCTCCTCTTCCAACAGAGGTACCTTCCTACAGCTAAGGCAACACAAACTACCATATTTTGCACAACAACAAATGTGACCTTTGAAAGATAGCCCTCCTCTTCCAACAGAGGTACCTTCCTGCAACTAGGATAACACAAATGTTGTAAGGATAAGACAACACGAATTTTGTAAGGATAAGACAACACAAATCTTAGAGAGAACCACTTCTGATAATAATTCAAATACATAAGAAAGTACTTAAGTTCATACAACAGTACTTGTCTTAGAGAGAAGTTCAAATACATAAGACAAATGTTACATCCATGGATCCCACCGGCGTAGTCCATCTCGCTTATGAAGATATAGACCATAACCGAGATCTCCAATCTTGAAGTTTAGAATGTCATCAATATAATTTAGAGCATGAACTAGTGCACTCTCTAGCGATTTGAACCGAAATGCATTTGGACAACCATGCATAAATCTCAAACAATGGTGTGTTCGTTGCTTCAGATGCCTTGTAGAAAGAGATCTTAGTCTGGCACATGAAATCTCTATTGCGAGTCAGTAATCCAACGCTATGTCTACATCCCAACCTTTCCACGACTTGGTCTAGAATTGATTCAAAGCTTATTGACGCAAAGGTTCGATTATAGACATCCTAAAATAGGAGAACAACATTATTATGAGGTTTAAAAGATGTAACGTAATTAAAGATAAAATGATGATTAGATCCATACCACGTCATCTCGATTCAGATGACATAGTAGCCTCTCAGCAGTCTTAATCACACTACTGCTTCCCTCCTCAGGCGCATTTATTTTAAAATACGAGTAGTCTACCAGTCTGTAACCATGACGCTTTAGCTTCCGCTGGCATGCCGCCACAATGGTCATTTCATATTCTGCCATAGCTGTGGATGGTTGACCTGATGCGTCAATTGGAACCATTGGCTTGGGCTGTACTCTTGGTGCTCCTCGAATGTGTATTTGATAAGAGATGTGTAGGCATCTAACTGGACCAACTACATCTTGTTGCACTCTAGGAGTGGTACGACCTAGCTCTGCGACAACTTGTTTAAGCCATCTAATACTGTTGAGAGTTTGCATTGTATGTAACTAGAATAAGGAATTATTCATGTGTAGTACAAAACCAATTAGAAGAAGGAAATAACATTACTATGCTCGAAGTACTCCATTGCTTGGATCGCCTTTTGGTAGGACGATACCAGGAGTAGGGAAGTGAACTCCTGCAGGACGTGACACCTCAAGGATAGGTACATTTCTATATGACATTATTTCTGCAGGACATGCAAGTTGAACAAATGTATGGATTTGAAAAACCATATTGAATTTTACAAGATATATAAACCATCTAGATAAACTCTCCATATTGAATTTGATAAGATAAACCATATTGAATTTGACAAGAGAAACTCTCCATGATATCACTCACATTGTTCCTTAAAATTCATCACAAGAAAAAATTCTAGAAAATAAACTATATATCCATCACCATTCTACACATCAAGCAAACTCTCTCTCTCTCTATATATATATATATATACATATATACATATATATATATATATATATACATATATATATATATATATATATATATATATATATCACCATTCTACACATCAAGCAAACTATCCATCTCTATCAAGCAAACAAATCCTCTTCAATCTCTCTCTCTCTACATATAATGCATAAAACAAAGCGTATCAACAATAAATGAGTAGAGGATGAAGTAGCTAACCTTCACAACACTTTGGATGACCGAAATTCCCACGGAAATGAGGAAAATTTTTTTAGTAGGACCTCCCCTAGGATTTCTTCAGCGTCAGGTGGTGACGCGTTGTAGAGTAGCTCGGGTTAGAGGAGGAAGAAAGGCCTCTGCCTTGGTTTTTAACTGGGGGATGAGTTTTTATCCTAGTTAACAATTACAATCAGGACAAAAAGGATCCCCTTTTGTCCCGGTTTACGTTTACTCCTGGTTGGTGGTTCCAACTGGGACAAAAGTGCCATTCTTTTATTCTGGTTGGAATTACAAACCGGGAGTATATCGTTTATCCCGGTTTGTCATTCCAACCAGGACAAAAGAATGGTGCTTTTATCCCGGTTGGAACCACCAATAGGGACAAACACGTGGCGCTGTCGGTACCTAGAAACTAGCCGTTATAACCGGGACTAAAGGGTGGCCTTAAGTCCCGGTTGCAAAAAAGAACCGGGAGTAAAGGTGCGCCCCATTCCAACCTACCGTGGCGCACCCCTTTTCTCCCGAGCCTAAATTAAATCGGGACTAAAGGGGGAGGATTGAAAGTCAGTTCTCTACTATATATATGCTTATGTCTAGATACATAATAAATACTATTAATTAGGACCTATAAATAAGGACGAAGGAAGTAGCTAAACATCATTTGATATGCACCTTTATCTCGGTTGGTAAGTGGAACCGGGATAAAAGTGTACTTTTCGATTCCCGCCTGGAAGTACCCATTTATTCCGGTTCCACTTACCAACTGGGATAAATGGGAGCCTTTTATCCCGGGTGAGCATAAACCGGGATAAATGGGTGGTCAACCGAGATAAGGGGGGAGGGGGGTGGGCTTTTATCCCGGTTGGTAATTCCAACCGGGATAAAAGGACCCTTTAGTCCCGGTTGCAATTACGAACCGAGATAAATAGGAGGGTTGTATAAAAGTTACGACCGTCTTCTACCCCCCCCCCGCACCCAACACTTAGGGAAATTTTCACTCTTGTCCCGCCCGTTTCACCTCCCTCGTTGCCGGCTTCCTCCGTCATCGCGTCCCGTCGACGCCATCCTCTTCGGTGGCCTCCTCCATCTCCATCGTCGCCACGCCATCATCTTCGCCGCGTCAGCCTCCTCTTCACCGTCATGCCATCATCTTTGCTATGTTGGCCTCCTCTTCGACGCACCGCTGCTGTCATCCCTGTTGTCGCAAGCTCCGTGCCCCGTCGCCGCCTCATCACACACCGGCACCACCTCCTAACCGTCGTAGCCGTCCCCGTCGCCGGTGGGCTGCCTCCCCCGTCATCACCGCCTCGAGTAGCGCGATGTCCCGGCCGTCGCCCCCGGCCGCCTCCGTCCCCATGCGTAATTGTTGAAATTTGGTGTGTAGCAGCAACTTCTTGCCAACAAATACTTACGCGTCAAAGCACTATCTCAAGCGGAGTACTAAAAAAAACCTTCTCTGCAACCATATCAAAATTTCCTTATTGGGTATATTGAAATTTTGGTAGAAATGCTTAGAAATTAATTGAAATTTAGTACATTTAGTAAATTTAAAAAATTAGTACATTTTCTATAAATTTGGTAGAAATTCTTACAAACTACTAGAAAATTTGTAGAAATGTTTAGAAATTAATTAGTTGAAATTCGTGGACATTCTTAAATTTTTTTTCATGGTTGCTCTATGATTTCATGTACAAAGTAGTTGAGATGGCAGACGACGAGGCCAAAAGGTATCTAATGGAGCGGATTATTGCTGGTGATAGTAGTTGCAACCTTCCCATAGCATACACCGATGAAGAGGGTAGCCAGGCAGACATGTTTCTCAACCTGTCTGGTGATGGCAATGAAGAGCATGAGCCACAACAAAACCGGGATGTGGAGAAGGGTTCCGGCGATGGCAATGAACAGTCCGAGCCCCAACAAAACATTGCCGTGGTAGAAGATTCTGGCAAGGTATAGATCATATTTTAACCCATCTATAATATATGATCTAATTCATTATTACTATGTACTAATAATTAATGAATGAATCTTGAACTGTTAGCCTTTTGGATCGACGAACCGTCAGAAGCCCTGAGGTCCTTCCAAGGTGAAGACTGAAAAAAAGGGTATCATCATGGAAGTCACACAAGAGGGCAGGCCGGTTGCTCCTGAAAAAGAGGCAACACAGTACGTGAGTCAGATCGGGACAATCGTAAGAGAGAACGTGCCCATCAGCATGCTTACAAAGATAATGTTTGCACCAAGTTTTAAGAACCATGCTTACAACTAGGTTGCTAAAAAAATCTCCATAGCAATAAAAAATTGTTCATCAACGTCAAACACCATGTTTATCCCAAGATCAAAAACTCTTTACAGCACAAGAACAGTAGAGCACATTGCAAAGCTTATAAACCAACCAATACAAGATGGAATAAGAATAGCTTATAAACCCCATGTTTCCGGACTTGTGCTAGCTTGTGCAGTGGAAAACTAGGGGATGTAGTTCCCGAACATAAATAATAGATGTTGCCTCTGACGTATGGAGGGTCATAGGATAGGAGAATCCCATACCATTTAGCATTACTTTCTCCCAGCATTTTTGGCAAGTCGATAGAGATAGTTTTATTTGTTGCTGTTGACTATTTATAGTAAATATGTATGGTTTTGGAGCAGCCGATGCAAATTTGTCATCTTTGAAATGTGATTTTATATATATTGCAGACTTCTCATAGATCAGATCGGAGTATATATAATATAAACTTTGGTAGTGATAGTTAGGATCGGATTCATGATGATGGCCGGATCCGCTCATCTGGTAGTGATAGTTGTTTTTTTGTTGTTGACTAGAAGTATATGCATGGTTTTGGAGCGGCTAATGCAAATCTGTCCTGTTGCCAAGCATGTGAAGCAAGTAGGTCCCAAGCCTTGTTGTTTGAATCTAATCCGAGGCAGCTTACGAGGAGATCGACATGAGAAGGTGGAGTGCATGACATGGGTGACGCCTAGGGGAGGAGCATAGTCCATGACGCGACGGTCCTCTGGGACATGGAGTGGACCTTTTTGTACGTAGAAGCACAATCATCGTATAGCAAATATCTTGTCTATAATTATCTTTTGCTTGACGCTAGCAATTTGCATTCCATTAGGGAGAAACTACTAGCGTTCGCTATCTTGCCACACGACTGATTCTACACTGATGGAAAACCGCCGTTAATCCCGGTTGGTAAGCTGCATAGGGCTCGGAAATTCAACTGGAATCAGGACTAAAGGTTCTAGCGTTTAGTCCTGATTCTTTCACCTGGGATAAAAGGGACTTTTGTCCCAGTTGATAATACTAACCAATTAGACTAAAGGGGCCTCCATGCATGCGCATGCACATGACCCTTTAGTCCCAGTTTGTGTATTACCAACCGAGACTAAATACCTTTTTCTGAATTTTTTTACTTTTAATGCTAATTATTGTTTCAGTTACACAGACACGCACACGTATATATACATCCTTAGCATGCTGACTACTTCCAAGTATACATTCAACTTGTATATATGCATTTCATATATATATTTCATGATAGTACTTTCATATCATCCGATAGAACCTTGTCCTTCAGAAACTGGTAAATGTGCTCACAGACTTATAGTATCCACATAAGTTATTCCATTTCTCTTGTCTTAAACATTTTAGTGGAAAAACATAATTTATGAATATTCATATTATAAAATGTACAAAATGTGGAAACTCAATCTATGACCATTGCACATAGATGAAACGCGCAGCAGAGCTTACGGGCACAGTATTTGCTGAACACTTGTTACAATCGAGCTAGGCTTTTTACTACCTTCATGGCAGCACGGACGGCCTCACCTATAGGAGCTCTCATCAGTCGTGACCTCTTCCTGAGCTCATCACCTTTGTTTTCGGAAATAGATGCCTCACCTATGGAAAACACTAGGAGACCCGTGCTTTAATTAATTATTATTCCCTAATAGAAATAGATGCCTGGTGCCCTTGACGAGGATCAACATTCTTGGCAAGTCCGATGGATCCGCTCGTCGGGTAGTGATGTTTTCTTCTGTTATAAGAGAAGAGACTCGCTCAATCTTGTTCGATCAACGTATCAACGTCACTTCCACCAGAAAACAAGCAATATAATGGCGCATTCAGCTGGAAAGAATCTCTCTGCCGTCCTGATCCTGCTCGTCGCCATAGCCGCCGTTGCGGCGGGTACGTACACGCGTGCACATGCATCACCTACGTACATGCTGCAAATTAAGCCGCGATCGATGTCGTTTGATCAATCTTTCAATTCTTTAAGTTGTTCTGTTGCATAAATGAACGTTCATGCCTGCACAGGTCGGATCCATGGAGAAGAGTCGGCGTCGGTTGGGGGCTTCACTTTTTTTCCTTGCAACGAATACCAGAGTTCTAATTTTAAAGGAGTGTGCTTTGGATTGATCCACGACCAAGCCTGCAAGCGTGTATGCTTAGCCGAAAACAGCAACAATATTTCCGGCGAATGTAGCGTTTTTATGTGCTGGTGCTCAACCAAATGCACCTCTGAGACTGTTGCTGCTGCTAGCGCTCCGATCCCTGCCTGAACAAACCATCTGATCTATATATGCATCATCCCGACCCGGCCCTCGTGTAATAATAACATATAACACTGTTTGTTTGCAAGGTGTTTGTTTTCTTTTTTATTTCCAGTAATCTATCCAACCGGGACTATGTTTTCTGGACTAAAATCCTCCTTTAGTCATCCACCCGGGACTAAAGGGCCCGCATGAACGGGGTCATGCATCATCCTGGCCCGGGCTCTCGTGTAATAATAATATATAGCACTGTATGCTTGCAAGTTGTTTATTTTTCAGTAATCTCACTGGTGGAACATCCACCTTTAGTCCCGGTTGGAGAGAGTCAAATCTCTCGAATGTCCAACTGGGAACAGCAGTAGCACATTGTTTGTTCAAGAATTTTCCGCTGTTAAGATGCGTAGTAAAGCTCAAACATGCCAGGATTATATTCCTGTCAACCGGAAACCAGGCAGAAGTTTCCTGCCCGGGCAGTTTCAGTTAGCCGATCGCTGAATTGTTGATCGGATTGACCTCTGATGGCCTGTCCATGGCAGCAAATTGGCCTTCAGAATTACAATCAACCCACCGGACCAATGAAAAATCTATCGAGTTAAGGCAGGCGTAAAAGAGATTGGAACGTGGTTGCCTATCATGACTTGCCACGGTTACATGTTAATATTTATAGTCACAATAGTACAAGATTTGAATATTACAAGCTGGAGATATAGGGAGATATCCATGATTTGAACCGATTATAATTCCTCGGTTATGTCTAACATAAATCCTAAAGGATAATTACAAGATATCTCTAACACCCTCCCTCAATCTAAACCATCTACAACTTTCCTTTTCTTGAGATCTAGATTGCGCCAAAACTCCTCGAACTTGTGGATGGGCAAGGCCTTAGTGAAGCCATCGGCGAGCTGATCATTGGAGGGAATAAACTTGACCTGCAGTTGTTTAGTAGTTACCCTTTCTCTTACAAAATCAAAGTGAATCTCAATATGCTTGGCACGAGCATGGAACATAGTATTGGCAGATAAGTACCTTACTCCAAGATTATCACACCATAAGCACAAAACTTGAATTAGACCAATCCCTAACTTGACCAGCAAAGATTCTTATTCCCTAATAGAAATAGAAGCCCGTTGGCAAGTCCGATGGATCCGCCCGTCGGGTAGTGATGTTTTCTTCTGTTATAAGAGAAGACACTCCAAACTCGATCGTCAACAAATCTGCTCGTTCAATCTTGTTCGATCAACGTATCAACTTTCACCAGAAAACAAGCACTGTAATGGCGCATTCAGCTGGAAAGAATCTCTCTGCCGTCCTCCTGCTCGTCGCGATAGCCGCCGTTTGGGGTACGTACACGCGTGCACATGCATCAACTACGTACATGTTGCAAATTAAGCCGCGATCGATGTCGTTTGATCAATCTTTCAATTCTTTAAGGGTGTGTTTGGTTGGTTGTATCATTTGATTCATGTATGAAATGATTCAAAATAATAATGATCCTTTTGTTTGGTTGGGTGAATTGGACCAACTCATTCAGGATGAGACCATCCCACTTAATACATTATTCTACTAATTAGAGTGAACCATATGGTACAAGCAAATTGGTTGAACCACCCCATCCAGGATCATCCATGCATGCATTATGTGGTGCATGCAACCAAACACACCCTAAGTTGTTCTGTTGCATAAATGAACGTTCATATATGCCTGCACAGGTCGGATCCATGGACCAGAGTCAGCGTCGGTTGGGGACAATCTTTTTGTTTGCAACGATCACCAGAGTGCCAATTACAAACGCGTGTGCATTGGATTGATCCACGACAAAGCCTGCAAGAGTGTATGCTTAGCCGAAAGCAGCGACAATATTTCCGGCGGCTGTAACTTTTTCATGTGCTGGTGCCAAACCAGATGCACCTCTGAGACTGTTGCAGCTGCTGCTAGCGCTCCGATCCCCGCCTAAACAAACCATCCGATCCATGCATCATCCCGGCCAGGCCCTCGTGTAATAATATATACCGGCCTATGCATTTTTTGAATAAGATAAATGGTCAAAGTTGTAAGAAAAAGTTAATGACGATAAATATTTCGACATTCGTGTTCCAAAGCGCTTAAGAAAATCATGGGACAGTATCTATATGACGTGACAAACTTGCTTCAGAAAAAAGAACTACTGAATACAACATTCGTGTTCGAAAGCGCTTAATTCCATCCGAGCCTTCACGTGGTTCCACGGGGCAAGATTTTGAAGCATTATAATTATTGATGCATAGCCCGAGGGATGATAGGGTCACGATTACGACGTGAAGGACGGCTAGGCAAACAAGCGAAGGATAACCAACTTACCTGCATGAAAACAACTAGTTTATGAGCAAACACTAAGTAGAGAACTAAACTTCCATCCAACCCTTTTAGTTCCGGTTAACATTGGACATGTGACTAAGTAGCTTTAGTTCTAGGTTAAAAATGTGCCACCACTATTAGAGAACTGACTTTCTATCTGCCCCCCTCTACTCCCGGTTTAATGTAGGCCTAGGAGAAAAGGGGGTGCGCCACGCTAGGCTGGAATGGGGCACACATTTAGTCCTAGTTCGTGTTTGAAACGGAACTAAAGGCCACCCTTTTATCCTAGTTGTAACGTCTAGTTTTCGGGCACCGACGGCGCAACCCTTTTTCCCGGCTCTAGCCTCAAACCGGGATAAAAGATCCAACCTTTTGTCTCGGTTTTAGTTACCAACCAGGAAAAAAAGTTTACTCCTGGTTGGCAACTCCAACAGGGACAAAAAAATGTATCTTTTATCCCAGTTGGTGGCTATAACCGGGAGTAATCTTAAACTGGGACAAAACGACCCCTTTTGTCCCAGTTGTAATGTTAAACCGGGATAAAAACGTATCCCGAGCCACTCCATAAAGACGCTTCACCTCTCCTGGTGCCGAAGAAAACCTAGGGGAGGTTCTGCCAAAAAAAAAATTTCCTCATTTCCGTGGGGATTTCGGTCATCCAAAGTGTTGTGAAGGTTAGCTGCTTCATCCTCCACTCATTTATTGTTGTTATGCTTTATTTTATGTTTTATATATAGAGAGAGGGAGAAAATTGAGTTTTCTTGTTAGAAAGAGAGAGAGATTGAAGAGGATTTGTTTGCTTGATGTGTATGGAGATGGATAGTTTGCTTGATATGTAGAATAGTGATGGATAGTTTGGTTTATGTGTAGAATGGTGATGGATATATAGTTTGCTTGATTGTAGAATGGTGATGGATAGTTTGCTTGATGTGTAGAAATTATAGAGAGGATTTTGAGGTACAATGTGAATGAGATTCTGGAGAGTAAATGTGAGAGGTAGAATGGAGAGGATTTCAATATTAATTATGAGGAAAAATTAGTATGTCATACGTGTCATATATAGTATGTATCCTTGCAGCGGTTTAAGAATGATGCTACCCTAGCTAATCTAGACGGTTTATCTTGTCAAATTCAATATGGTTTTTCAAATTCGTACATTTGTTGAACTTGCACGTCCTGCAGGAATGTCATCTAGAAATGTACGTATCCTCGAGGTGTCATATCCTGTAGGAGTTCACTTCCCTACTCCTGGTATCGTCACGCCAAAAGGCGATCCCAGCAATGGAGCACTTTTGAGTATAGTAATGTTATTTTTTTTCTAATTGGTTTTATACTTGTTGACGCTGGTTTTTGACACTCGTCAAGATCAACGTCAAAGGGTATGGCCGACGGTTCGGGAGAAAGGGGGATCGGTCGACGAAGTTAAGAATGGACGGCCAATGGCACAAAGAGGTTCGGCCGTGAAAAAAGGAGGTATGGCCGACGGTTCGGGAGAAAGGGGGGTCGGTCGACGAAGTTAAGAATGGACGGCCAATGGCACAAAGAGGTTCGGCCGTGAAAAAAGGAGGTGATTTGCCGATATGGGCCCGCATGGGCCAGAGAAGGGGAGTTCAGCTGATGTGCTGATGGAGGCCCGAACAGACCAAAGGAAAGTGCGGCGTAAGGAAATCCATGAGAGTCCTACTCCGATGGGAATTGTAATACTTATGGATTTTTATTGCTTTAAATTAGAGATAGAGTTGTTAGACGTATCCGATCAGGAGTTTAGTTGTAACAAGCTATAAATAGTTGCCTAGAGGGCATGTAGAAAGAACAAGCCAATAACCAATACAATCTATTATTTCCTCGCACTTTATTTTTGACGACTTCGTCAAGTTTTCACCTTTCCTTCACGAGTTCATGTGGATCGGCAGGGCTGCATCGACTTGATCTCTGGCCTTTTCATAAGTTCCGAGTTTGAACATCATCTGGGCTTTGACTTCGGGCATATCGCTGTCGTCTCCTCTAGATCTGTTCACAGTTATCGATATTTAGCTAGAATTACAAGGTTTCTTGTTGTTTTAGTTATTATCACCAGTTATCCAGCTTAGGCATATTTCATCGACCACTTACCTATCGTTTAGATCTTGTTGTTACATGGCTGGTTAGATCTGTCTAAGCATTGTTCCTAGTTGCATCAGTGGAATCTACCTCACGGTGCATCTGCCACTAAGTGGTTATCGGTGGGTTTCTGCCAATAGCTTATTCTTCCCCATCGGCGGATCACTTTGCCGATCAGCAATCGGACGCGGATCGGATCACCAGCCGATCGGCTCGTCGTATCTAACATTTTTTTTCCTCGTCAATCAGCAGGTCAGATTGACTAGCACGCCGCGCGAACCGCAGTGGAGCGACAACCCGAACAAAAGCAAAGCAGATTCTCCCGGGTTGTGTGTTCGACGCGAGGATCAGATGTATTGTCCGGTTTTTGCACCAACACACTTTTGGCATGCCCGGTGGGACCTTGAACTTAGATCAAGTTCCAAGATGTCATTAGAAGTGATGGTCGATCTATCGGTCGACAACGTCATCGAGGTCACTAAAGCAGATCTCAAGGATGACCAGAAGGAGGAGATGGACAGACGCCTTCAGGAATACAAAAAGTTGTGCCTCCAGTCCTACAGCCACAACAGAAGCGGCGAGACCATCAAGAAGGCCGCTCTCCAGACACCACGCCATATCACCATTGCGAAGGACTCGGGAAAAATGTCGGAGATGGTCCATCAGGCGATCTATCGGGCTATGATCGATCAAGCTGGGGTGATGCATAACACGGTGCACAACACCTTCATAAGCTCCTTGTCGGAAGGTGCCGCGTAGGGATACTAGGGTCCGACTTACGCATCTCCATCAAGCATGCTCCGACATCTCCCAACATACCACAATCGGCTGCCCAGCCGATGTTGGCACAATCGGCCTCCTGGCCGATGATGACACAGGGATACGACGCTCTTCCATCTCACAACCCCGTTGGAACAACATCTTTGCCTATCTATGTGTCGTCCTATCCCGCGTCTGTCTACCCCGCTCAAGTGCGATCTGGCATGGCAGTACCATGGGGAGCCGCGGAAACATCGACAGGATGGGATCTGATGACAGGATATGGGATGCCACCCGGATCCTTCCACGTGGCTCCAAGATCTCCGGTACAAGCCATGCCCTCATTGGCCGTCCCGCCGATGGGCCAGCAGAATCTTTCTGCATCGGCTCCGCCACCAATGGCGCCAGAAACAAGCCAATAATCAATGCAATCTACTATTTCCTCACACTTTATTTTCGATGACTTTGTCAAGGTTTCACCTTTTCTTCACGAGTTCATGCGGATTGGTAGGGCTGCATCGACTTGATCTCCGACCTTTTCGTAAGTTCCGAGTTTGAACATCATCTGGGCTTTGACTTTGGGCGTATCGCTGTCGTCTCGTCTAGATCTGTTCACAGTTATTGATATTTAGCTAGAATTACAAGGTTTCTTGTTGTTTTAGTTATTATCACCAGTTACCCAGCTTAGGCATATTTCATAGGCCACTTACCTATCGTTTTGATCTTGTTGTTACACGGCTAGTTACATCTGTCTAAGTGTTGTTCCTAGTAGCATCGGCGGAATCTACCTCACGGTACATCTGCCACTAAGTGGTTATCGGTGGATTTCTGCCGATAGCTTATTCTTCCCCATCGGCGGATCACTCTGCCGATCGGCGATTGGAGGCAGCTCGGATCACCAGCCGATCGACTCGTCGAGTCTAACATTTTTTTCCTTGTCAATCAGCAGGTCAGATTGACTGGCACATTGCGCGAATCGCACCGGAGCAACAACCCGAACAAGAGCAAAGCAAATTCTTCCGGGTCGTGTGTCCGACGCGAGGATCGGACATATTGTCCAGTTTTTGCGCCAACACACTTTTGGCACACCTAGTGGGAACAATGCTACGAGAGTCCTTACCAGCAGCAAGCAATGGAGTCAACATGGACAAGCCCATAACTTCAGCTAACGTGTACGACAGAACGGTTGTCATACCTCACTACGAGAGTCCTTACAAGCAGCCGCCGACACTGTTCGCGCACCAGCAGCTGCCACAGGCAGCACAACATGGGCCCTCTCCGACGGTCTAGTATCAGGCACAACCCTTGCACCTAAACATACCGTCACTCATGCATCAACAGCAGATCGATTGGGAAGCCAAGATAACTGAGGTGATTCAGGATCAGTTCAGGCTCAAGCCATGGGTACAGACCTACACATACAAAACGCCTTACCCGTGCACATACGACCTGCTGCCCTTCCCGCACCGTTACAAGGTACCCGACTTCACCAAGTTCTCGGGCGAAGATGACACCTCCACAGTTGAGCACATCAACAGGTTCATCATCCAGTGTGAAGAGGCAGGGGCTCAAGATGCTCTAAGAGTACGTCTATTCTCTTTATCATTATCTGGATCGACCTTCTAGTGGTTCACGATGCTATCACCAAACTCCATAATTACATGGGCTGACTTGGAGAAGCAATTCCACAAGTACTTGTTTGCTGGAGTACATGAGATGAAGTTGACCGACCTCACCAGCCTCAGACAAAGAAATGATGAGTCAGTGGCGAGCTATGTCCAGCGATTCAGGGAAGTCAGGAACAAGTGCTATAGTTTGATCTTGATGGATGCCCAGCTGGCCGACACCGTGTTCCAAGGTCTTCTGCCGCACCTCAAAGAAAGGTATGCCTCACAAGAATTTGAAAGCCTCAGTCAGCTAGTGCACCGTCTGTCGGGCCAGGAGCCACGTTCGTTTGACCAGTAGAGGAGAAACTTTCAGAAAAAGGTGGCATATGCAGGTTGTTCCGAGTCTGACACCGACGAAGAAGCCGATATCGGTCTGGCCAAGTGGGTCAAGGGATCGAAGCCCGTATCTATCCCATTTGGCAAGAAGGAACCAGAGTTGTTCGATTTCGACACATCCAAGGCCGACAAGATCTTTGATCTGCTATTACACGGGGGGCAAATCAAGCTCTCGCCGTACCACACGATCCCGTCGGCCGATCAGCTAAAGAATATGAAGTACTGTTAGTGGCACAATGCTACCTCCCACGACACCAACAAGTGTAAGGTCTTCCGTCAGCAGCTGCAGTCGGCCTTCGAGCAAGGAAAGTTGAAATTCAACGTTCCCACAAGACCGACCAAGTCTTCCAGCACCCTTTTTTGGCCAACATGAATATGGCTGATATTGGTGGCAAGGCCGAGACCCGAGCCAAAGTATTGACTTCGGAATC
This sequence comes from Setaria italica, assembly GCF_000263155.2. Lineage (NCBI taxonomy): Eukaryota > Viridiplantae > Streptophyta > Magnoliopsida > Poales > Poaceae > Setaria > Setaria italica. Next base: position 30,498,753 of record NC_028457.1, on the reverse strand, counting down.
GGCTAGAAGGCGCGGGGCCATGGACCCTAGAGCACAGGTAACTGCCGATGAACTCCGAAAAGGGTGGACACAAGGAGAAACTTCATCCGGGATTCGACGCCCGATCACGTCCCAGGAACTCCTCAACAAGTTCCAAAGGCAGCAAGAGAAGACTCGGCATCACGAGGAGCAGACACGCCGAAATGAGGACCATTGGAGATGTCCGTTCTTCATCCACTGTCTGGAGCGCGGCCTTAGGCTGCCGATGGCTGATAACTGCCCGGAATGCAGCGGTCACCAACGGTGGAACGGGCCGCACAAGCAATCATGCTCCAACGACAGAGGATGAAAGCCGATCAGCGGGGACGAGCTCGAACAAGAGTACAGGCGCATCCCAGTACATGATCGGCTGGGGGGTAGAATGCACGTACACGATCGACTAGGGGGCAGGGTCCGCATGACCTAGCAATTGGAAGAATCAGCCAATGCAAGGGTGTCCGATGAGAACCCTTTAGGCCGAGAACCCGGATGGGAGCAACCAAGACCCCAAGGGGAGCCTGGAAACCCTAGGTGGTGCCCAGCAGGACTAACCAGGTCCCACAAGAGGAGAGTCCAACGTTTACACCAATGGGAACAACAGGAGGAAGAGCAAAGACGCACGTTGGACAAAAAGGGGTCAGATCCCAAATTTGGCACCCAAAAGAAACAAATAAGGCCAATGATAAGGATGATCAAGGATCAGCCGCAGCCGAGGTTAACATGGTCTTCATCCTGCCAATGGAGTTCATGGCCCCCAGAGAACACGACGTGGCAGAAGAGCAGCTGGCGCAATTGGCCCTGGACCCGATGATCGCCACGTTCGAGAAGCCGGAGGAAGACAAACGTCAACACCTGAAGGCCCTATTCTTGAAGGGGCAGGTCAACGGCCGACCGGTCACCAAGTTACTGGTCGACATAGGCGCGGCGGTAAACATCATGCCCTACACCATGTTCCGCAAACTCGGCAAAGGTGAGGACGATCTAATCAAGACAGAAATGCTGCTCAAAGACTTCGAAAGCAATGTCTCCCCAGCCCGGGGGGCATTATGCGTTGACCTCACCATTGGCAGTAAGACCCTTCCAACCACCTTCTTGGTCATTAATGGTAAAGGGTCCTATAATATGCTGTTGGGGCGAGACTGGATCCACGCAAACTGCTGCATTCCATGCACAATGCATCAATGCCTCATCCAATGGGTTGGTGACAAGATCAAAATCATCAACGCCAACTCGTCCTTCAGCATCGTCACTGCTGACGCCTCACAATGGAGCTATGACCAGCTCAGCTGCATATCTGGCAAGATCTAGGACACCGACTTCCTCCGCGTGTCCGATCTTGAAACACAGCCGATCCAAGCAGTTAGCTCTGATGAAGAACTATCTCAATGAATGTCCCTGATCAAGAAGATGGAAAACTTGGGCATGGGTTTACGTCGGCCGATGCATTAGAAAAAATAGATTTAGGAGATGGCGATAAGCCAAGGCCGACGTACATCAGTGCCAAGTTAGATCCTGAATACAAGCTGGGGCTCATCAAATTATTGAGAGAGTTCAAAGATTGTTTTGCTTGGGAGTACCACAAGATGCCTAGTTTAGACCGATCTATTGTTGAACATTGGTTGCCAATAAAACCAGGATATCGGCCATATCAGCAACCCGCTCGATGATGTAACCCAAGAATTTTACCTGATATAAAGGCCGAAATCACACGGCTCATCGAGACAAGCTTCATTTGACAGTGTTGTTATGCCAAGTGGATTTCTAATATTGTTCCTGTGTATAAGAAAAATGGAAAGATGCGTGTGTACATTGATTTCAAGGATCTAACAAGCTACGCCTATGGACGGCTACCCGATGCTGACGGTCGATGTGTTTATAGATGCCGCGGCCGGCCACAAGGTCATCAGCTTCATTGATGGTAACGCCGGCTACAATCACATATTGATGTCCAAGGAAGACATCTCCAAAACGGCGTTCCGATGCCCCGGTCATCTCGGGTTGTTCGAGTGGGTCGTCATGACGTTCGGACTAAAAAATACAGGCGCCACATACCAGCAAGCCATGAATTACATCTTCCACAAGCTCATCGGCATCCTGGTGGAAATTTACATTGACGATGTTGTAATCAAGTCAAAAGGGTACCGCGAGCACTTGGCCGATGCACGCAAAGTACTGGAGTGCACGAGGAAGCATGGGTTGAAAATGAATCCGAACAAGTGCGCCTTCGGCATATCGGCTGGTCAATTCTTGGGCTTCATGGTCCATGAGCGCGGCATCGAAATCAACCAAAAGATCATCGGCGCCATCAACAAGGTTGTAGCGCCCCAGAACAAGATGGAGCTGCAGTCACTCATCGGGAAGATAAATTTTATCCGCCGATTCATATCCAATCTCACAGGAAGGCTCCAATCTTTCAGCTCGTTGCTCCGGTTAAAGCCTGATGAAGAATTCGTATGGGGGAAGGAGCAGCAAAAGGTGGTGGAAAATATCAAGCAATATCTGACATCACCCTCCGTGTTAGTACCTCCCCAGGTCGGCAAACCGTTCAAGTTATATCTGTCGGCCGACAAACGTGCCATTGCGTCGGCACTAGTCCAAGAATTTGAAGGGGCCGAGAGGGTGATATACTACATGAGCAGAAGGCTCATAGACACGGAAACCAGGTACCCACTGGTAGAACAGCTATGTCTCTGTTTGCACTTCTCATGCACCAAGCTCAGGCATTATCTTCTATCGGTGGAATGCACAATTGTGTGCAAAGATGATGTGGTCAAGTACATGTTGTCTTTGCCGATTCTGAAAGGAAGGATCGGCAAGTGGATTCTTGCCCTATCAGAGTTCGACCTAAGATACGAATCGGCCAAATCTGTCAAGGGACAAATAATGGCAGACTTCGTCACCCAGCATTGCGGGCCGGACGTAATGGTGGCAGAACCTGCCCCATGGACTCTATTCTTCGATGGAACGGCATGTGGGATAGGGTTAGGAATCAGCATCATCCTTATATTGCCCCGGGGGGCAAGCTACGAGTTCTCGATGCCGATAGAAGCCACGGCTACGAACAATTAGGCCGAATACAGAGCGGTACTCAAGGGCATACAACTGTTAAGGGAAGTCAAGGCCAATGCTGTCGAGATATTCGATGACTCCAAGCTCATCATCGACCAGCTGACAGGAGCCTGCGAATGCAAGGATGACTTCCTTAGGACATATTACGAGGAATGTGTCCAGATGTTAAAAGAATTCAAGGTAGCAAAAGGTGAGCATATCCCTAGGGAGCACAACGGGGACACCAACAAGCTCGCCCAACACGCCTCTGGCTATCGGCCGATCCCAAGAACTTTGGTTCTGGAGTTGGTTAAGGGCGACTAGAGAAAAGAGATCGCTGATTACTTGAAGGATCCCTCCAGAAAGGTCGATCGGCGGATATGCTTCTGTTGACGCAAAATTCTAGTGGTGGTGGACCCTGCATCAGCACATGAGGACCTGGGAGATCTGCTTAACTCCAGTGCAGAATCCAAATCGGCGCGCGTGGTGTGCGCGGGCGTGCCAGTCAGTTTGACCATTTAACTGACAAGGAGATGATAGTTATTGTGAAGTCCGAGGCAACCTGCCGATCAGGCCGATATAATCTTGGCACAGTAGCGATAATGGTGCAACAAAATAAATCATGACAAATATATCGGCTGTGAAGCCGATTCCAGTACCTTGATGAATGTGAGTGATTCATTGGCCATCCAGCCGATTTAATATAATTTACAATAAATATCGGCCAGACGGCCGATAGAAAACATGATGCTGTTGAGTTGTTGCCCCGCCATAGCTAGAGCCACAAGCCGATGAGATCTAAACTAACGTTACCACCAATATCTCTAGGTGAAACCACAACGATGCGCCCGGTAGTTGCAGTCTAGAAATATTTAGCAGGACATTAATCTGAACCCCGCTAGCCGATGATCCAATCACAACGGAACTTACTCCCAACAACACTCGAAGGATGGCCAAGATCAAGATGCAACAGGCTATTAAAAATAGATCTATCGTCTATTCCGACAGAATTAATAATAATTAATATGTCGTAAACGGCAAGACGATAGAACAGATAAATATCAGCCGATGCAAGCTTAATCAAGGCGGGATAACTGGTGAATACCGTAGATCGAGACAGAAGCGATGCGCCGTAAGTCAAAGATCCAAGATACTCGATAACTGGTAGATGAAACTAGACGAAACCAAAGCGATGCGCCCGGTGGTTAAAGCCTAGAACACCTGGTGACGGAACTTGCAGCTCGCCGGAGATCGAGGTCGATGCAGCCCAGCTTGCTAGAAGGAACTCGTCGAGAAGCTACATTACTCCTACTCCTAATGCAATGGCGTGAAGCCGAAAAGGTAAATAGAAGATAAATATGTTGTATATTGATCGTGTGATGATTACAGATTTACAAAGGTAGCTATTTATAGCCCCGTACAGATATCTCCTTAACCGACTAGAATTCTATCCCTAATTCAAACAGAAAACGAATATCTACAAGCACGATTCGTGCTAGGTTGGTTACTCCATGCTTCGTGGGCTGATTTCCATCTTACCCTTCTACTCCTTTCCAAACCCATACAGGCCCAATTAATCCATCCTCTTAATCGGTCGATTCCTCATCGGCAAAAGGCTACCGATTGGGACTCTAGTATATTCGACCCGAAACGAAACAGAAGTCACTGGCCAATCTCACACTGTAGCACCACTTGGCCGATTCCCAACTGTGCTTCTCCGATTCCCTTTCTTCTTGGCGCCGATTCTACTAGTGACGAAATCTGGCGTCAACACATGCCCCCCAGTTTCGGAGTAAAACATAGTCTTTTACTTTGAAATTCTTTATAACCTCCCCTCTGAAGCGGCCGCAGTGAAAACATCCTTCCGTTTCGCGGTCTTCCAGCTGATCATTGCAATTTTTCGAAATGGGCGCCCACGACAGCCACTACCCCCGAAAAACTCGAAGCGCCGGCGCGGTGAAAATTCTAGTTTTACCCCCCTTTCAGGCATCCTTTAAATAGCGCTTCACCCGCACCTCATCTTCAAGCTCACGTCTCTTTTCCCAGCGCGCGCGCCTTCTTCTTCCTTCAGCACCTTTCCCTTGCCGCCGAAGCTTTCTAGTTTCACCTCCTGTTACTCCTCCCTCTTCTCTTCCAATGGCGGCTCCTTCCGGCAGCTCTCCCGCACGCGACGCCCCAGAGGTAGCACCTCCGGTGGTGGTGGCGACAACCGTCACTCCATCCACAGATGAAGGAGCTTCATCGGAGATCCCAATGGCGATCCCCATTGCGGCCCCGTCGTCCGCATCTGCATCGGCGACCACGCCGATCACTCAGAACTTCATACCAGAGGTAAATACCGAATCCTTCTTCTATCGGCAATGTATTCACCTTAGATCTGTTTCTTACTTTTCCACACTCCCTTTCTTTTTTAGGCAGTTAGGCATAGAATTACCATTCACCTCACGGGAAGCCCCGGCCTTATTTGTCTTGGTCCTATGGGAAACCCAGATCCAATAGATCTCATAAATTTGGAAACCAACCGGATACCCTTCAAACGGTCCGACATGAACCTAGATCACTGGGTGGGTACTTTTAGATCCTGGCCGAATGAAACCCCAGGTTGGAGGGAGTGGTACCAACGGATGGCTGCATCAAGGAGCGTCTCATAGGAAGAGCTCAAAATCGGCCAGTGCATCAACCTCTCCTTATCTCAGATGGAGAAAAATGAGCCATTAGTGATGGCGGCTTCTTATTTTTGGTCTGATGCACTTAATGCATTCTTATTTGGGCACGGTCCTATGACCCCCACACTGGCCGATGTGGTCCTGTTGACCGGCCTTGACATATCCTCCCCAGATACACCCTTCCACCTTTTAGCCACAACGTCACATCGGCTGGATACAAGGGGAATCGGCGGGTGGAAGGGCTTCATCAGAAGTAATAAGAGAACCGGGACCGTTGAGAACAGGGAGCACACGGCTTTCCTGATGATGTGGCTAGAAAAACACTTCTTTTGCGGAAGAGCTGCCGGTCCAACAACCAACACCCAAGCTTTAGCTGAAGCACTGTCCAAAGGAAACCATATCCCCCTCGGGAAACATCTGTTAGGGGCTGTATACCATATGCTCCATCAAATCGGCACAAGACTATCCAAGGGAGAGCCGATCGGTAATCAAGGCGGGCCTTGGTGGTTCGTCAATCTGTGGTTGAACCTTTACATGAGCAGAATCACCCAGCAGCCGATGGACCATATGACGTTCCCCAATATCGAATCGGCAGAGGACCCCACCGAACGTCACCGATGCATGTCCTTCGGCGAAGCGGCGTCAGCTTTTCCAGGTTGCACGTATTCTGCTACAAAGGTAGCCGAGTACTTTCGATGCTTCTACAATGGATTTAATGAAGACGCAACCATTTGGTTTCCGTATCAGCGAGACGACCCGATCTTTGAGCTCCCCACTTGCTTCAATTCGGCTTCCGGCCGATTTGATGAAGATCTCTATGAAGGGTTGATCAAACCGGGACTCCTACCAGCCAACTTCTTCTCAGGGAAGGATGCCCCTACATACGAATTCTACAACCCTTCCGCTGCAGCACGACAATTCGGCATGGGTCAGTTGCCGATTCAAGTGTACTTTGCTGGCAGAATCAAGTTTAGAGATGAGCTCACATCTGGCCTGGATTACGGTCGGTTGCGAGACCGAATTCCGGATTCCAGTACAATTAACTTGAATGACTGGCTAGTAGCTCCATTTGCTGTCCAGCCGTTCAAACTCTGGTGGGCCGATTGGAAGCAATTTTTCTTCTGCAACTCCGCATCGGCATACTGCAATCTTCTGGACCCGGCCAACATTGACCCAAACGCCGAGGTACTTCACATAACCGCTTTTTATTCCTTTTTATGCCTCTTAACATGATTGAGTACTAATGATTTTATTATTTCTTTAGGCCGAGAATCGGACCCCTCCAACACACAGCCGCAGCGGACGGCTAATAGAGAGTCATCCATACACTACTTATCCCCTTATCGGCTATGACACCCCGTCTGTTGACGTGATTGCTGGCCGATCGAAACAAGTTCATAAGAGGACCACTAAAAAGACCAGTCGCCGAGTCCGGGCTCGTAAGGGATCGGCGGATCCTCCTGTGCTCGTATCGGCAGAAACTTCGACTGCACCACCTTCTCAGGTCTTTCAAGGTGCCGATACTCAAACCATCACGCAAGCTGGGGCGGCCGCCGCGTCGTTTTTTTGGAAGTCATACAGGTAAACCTGAGTTTTACCGCCTCCGATTGTTATTTTGATATTAACCCTTTTTTAACCTTAAATTGCACAGAGCATCCCTACGGAAATACAACAATCGGCAGCAGCTCCACCAGCCATTGATGAGCCCCCACTCCCATCCGTTGAGGTATAGAACTTATCTTACCGATTTCCTTTGTGTATTTACGTAATGTACTTATTCAAACCTCTGACACAGGCCATCGGCACATCAAGCGCTCTTCGACTGCCGATTTCTTCTCAGGGGGCTGGTCCAAGCACCGCGCCGATTATCGTGGAGTCTTCTTCATCTGATGAACCCATGGTGCAGGCCCCTGAGCAAGGCATGACGGCTTCACAAGTGCAACATGAGGAAATTCGCTTCAAAATGGTGAGTTTTTGTTTCGGCTTCTATCTAGCCGATTTGCTCTTACTTCCAGCCGATTTATTTCTTTTCTTTATTATCTCCAGGAACAGGACACCCCCGACAACAGCCTCTTTTCTTTTGCGGTCGCCCTCTCTGACGACGAAGAGGTTGCTTCTCGCCAAGTCGCCTTGAGTTCCGTTCCTGATGACGTCCGAGCCAAACTTTCCAGCATCCGATCCCTCCTTCAAGGGGACATCGGCCGGCTAGTAGAAGATGCTTCATCGATTCGGCAGCTCTTCAATGACGTCAGCGGACGAGTACCAGAAGAGGTGGAGGAGGCCCTAGCGCCGGCGGCCTTCATCGAGTCCATGAGGATCCCAGTCTTCAGAGCCCTTCGTCACATGGCCGATCGCGCCAAGCTGACCAAGACTCGCGAAGAGGAAGACGCTTTCAAGCGTCAAGCTCAAGAGGCGCATCGGTGTATCCATGTTCTAGAAGATTCCCGCCCGGCGATCATCGGTGAGATAGACCGCCTCAAGCGTCGAAGGGCGGAGCTTGCCAAGGAGATGGAGCAAGTGACCAAGGCAATCAGTACCGAAGAGAACAAACTCCAAGAGCTACCCTCTGTTATTGCCGATTTGACACGGGAGAGGCAGCGTTTTGCTCATGAGGCCCTGAGACTCCATCGCAGCGCATCGGAGGACCCGGGATCGGCGGAAGAAGACCAACGGGTTCTTGACTCTGCCGATCAGATCCGGCGTCGGGCCATCACGGCTATCGATACCCTTCTGGGTAACCTGTAAAACACTGACCGTTTTGTACGAACATTTACTAGCTTCTTTGACCGTCTCTCGCGACACCCTTTCTATTTACTGCCTTTCTTATTACCGATGGGACGTGGCCTTAACAAATTTCCACGCATCTTTTTCCATAAATAACGACCTCAGCGTTTACCCCTGATAGTACCAATTTGGCCTTCGGCTTACTCTCCTCTTCTTCTCATCGGTGCGATTCCCTATCATGGCTTCGTCGGTTTCTTCTTCTTCTGTCAACCAGGTGAAATCTTGACCTCGACTCCCTTTCTTTTTAGATCTTAGGAAGGGAACCCCCCTTCTTACTCCTTTTTGTTTTAGCCTCAACGTCTTAGTCCTGAGCTCGTGCGCGCCATTGAGCTTATCCATTCCGAGGACCCACTGACGCCGGAGGACCAGAAGCTGATCATGGCTCATCGTGAGGAGCTTCGAGATCACGTCACCGCGGAGGCTCGTGTAGTCCTGGACTTTGTGGAGAGCAACGGTCGCCGGCGATCTCCAATCGACAGGAGTCATCCGCTTCTTCCGCGAGTCGTCCTTGAGGACGCGGCGGCAGGAACTTCGCGCCCGGCCATGGATCGGAGCCACCCTCTCCCGCGTCAAGTTGAAGCGGAAGCTTCAATGAAAGAAATAGAAGAAGAATACCTCCGTCTCATGATAGAATTAGGTCGGGCTGAGAGGGAGCGCAAGAAGAAGAATAATTAGTCATTGTATTTTTGTATTTTTTGTTCTAAGGGCGACTAACGTTTTGTCGGCCATGTAACCCGTCGCCCGTACCGAATGAATGCAATCGGCCGATCCGGTCGACTATGTTTTTGAACCGATTCGCATCGGTTATGTGTTTGAACCGATTCGTATCGGCTAAGTGTTCGAACCGATTTGTATCGGCTATGTGTAGTTGTGTCGTGGTTAATTCCTACGCCCCGACCCATATACTGGGGTAATATCTCTTTAAGTACCTTCCATTCAGAGCTCTAGTAAATTCCTCTCCTTCTATCGTTTCCAAAATGTAAGCATTTCCTGGAGCGCATCTGCCGATTTTATACGGCCCTTCCCAGGTAGGGGACCATTTCCCGAATTTAGGATCTTTCGACCTGATCGGCAACACTAACTTCCATACCAAGTCCCCGGGGAAGAACTGTTTGACTTTGACCTTCTTATCGTACCACCTGGCTACTCTCTTTTTATTTTCTTCAATGCTTATCAGGGCCCTCAATCGTTGGCTAGCCAAATCGTCAAGTTCCCTCTTCATGAGTGATGAGTAGTCATCGGCAGATAACTGGTCCTGGAGCGAAATACGCCTCGATCCTGCCCTTGATTCCTATGGTAGTACTGCATCGTGGCCGTACACCAACTGGTAGGGAGACAGTTTGGTAGCCCCATGACAAGCCATCCTGTATGCCCATAGTGCCTCAGTCAAACACAAATGCCACTTCTTTGGCTGTTCTTCGATTTTCCTTTTGATCAATTTGATTATCCCTTTATTGGAGGATTCTGCCTGACCATTGGCTTGGGCGTAATACGGAGAAGAATTTAACAATTTGATTCCCATATCGGTGGTAAATTCCTCGAACTCCCCCGATGTGAACATTATTCCCTGATCGGTCGTAATAGTCTGGGGAATACCGAATCGGTAGACGATGTGGTCCCTTACGAAATCGGCCATGATAGTCGATGTCATGGCTCTTAACGGGATTGCCTCTACCCATTTGGTAAAGTAATCGGTGGCCACCAGAATAAATTTGTGCCCTTTGCCTGATGGTGGGTAAATTTGGCCGATAAGATCTATTCCCCATCCCCTGAACGGCCATGGTTTAATGATGGGATTCATGGCCGATGCGGGTGCCCGCTGGACATTTCCAAACTTTTGACACTCCTGACAACCCTTATAATATTTGAAACAGTCTTCGAGGATCGTAGGCCAATAGTACCCGTTGTTCCTGATCATCCACTTCATCTTATGTGCCGACTGGTGTGCTCCACATACTCCTTCATGGATTTCTCCCATTAGAGTCTTGGCCTCTTCTGTCCCAAGGCATTTGAGAAGGACTCTGTCGATCGTTCGGTAGAACAGGTCATCTTCGAGCAATACGTATTTGGTGGCATGAAAACGTACTCGTCGCTCCACCTTTTTAGACGGATCCTTCAGGTAGTCGGCAATTTCTTTACGCCAGTCGTCGGCTGCGAGTTCTAAAGCCATAGCGCCCAGAATCGGCCGATACCCGGATGCGTGCTGGGCGAGTTTGTTTGCTTCTTCGTTGCGGTCCCTTGGAACATGCTCGATTACTGCCGATCTGAAGTCTTTTAAGAGCTGTAAGCAATCTTTGTAATAAATTTTTAATACGCCATCTTTGCACTCAGCCCTTCCGGTTAGTTGATCCACAATAAGCATAGAATCTCCGAAGACTTCAAAAGAATCGGCCTTGACTTCTCTCAATAGTTGTAAGCCTTTTAATACAGCTCTGTACTCCGCTTGATTGTTAGTAGCGGTGGTTTCTATCGGCAGAGAAAAATCATAGCTTGCCCCCCGAGGCGATATGAGAACGATGCCGATTCCTGATCCGGCCCCACATGATGATCCGTCAAAATATAAGGTCCAAGGTGCCAGTTCTACGAGGGCAATCTCTGGTCCGCAGTGCTGGGCAACGAAATCGGCCATGACTTGGCCCTTGACAGCTTTTGCCGATTCATACCGGAGGTCAAACTCTGATAAAGCTAAAATCCATTTGCCGATTCGACCTTTCAATATCGGCAGTGATAGCATGTATTTTACTACGTCGTCTTTGCATACGACCACACATTCTGCCGATAGTAGATAGTGCCTGAGTTTGGTGCATGAGAAGTAAAGACATAGGCACAAACGTTCCACCGGAGGATATCTTGTTTCAGCATCCAGAAGTCTTCTACTGACATAATAAATTACCCGCTCCTTGCCTTCAAACTCCTGGACTAGAGCCGATCCAATAGCTTTCTCATCGGCTGATAAGTATAGTTTAAACGGCTTACCAGTTTGAGGGGGAACCAACACTGGTGGTGAGACCAAGTATTGCTTGATATCTTCCAATGCTTTACGCTGCTCTTCTCCCCATATAAATTCCTAGTCTGGCTTTAGCTTCAAAAGCGACGTGAACGCCTGAATCCGTCCAGATAGATTGGATATAAATCTTCTGATGAAGTTTACCTTGCCGATTAGAGACTGCAGTTCGGTTTTGTTTTGTGGGGCCACGACTTTGTTGATGGCCGCTATGGTTTTCCGATTGATCTCTATGCCTCGTTCGTGTACCATGAATCCTAAGAACTGTCCGGCGGATACGCCGAAAGCACATTTGTTGGGATTCATCTTAAGGCCGTGTCTTTTGGTACATTCTAGTACTTTTCGTAAATCGGCCAGATGTTCTTCATGTCCTTTGGACTTGACTACAACATCATCGATGTAGATCTCCACCAGAATGCCAATGAGCTTGTGAAATATGTAATTCATGGCTCTTTGATACGTAGCACCAGCGTTCTTCAAGCCAAAAGTCATCACCACCCACTCGAACAAACCAAGGTGGCCCGGACATCTGAAGGCCGTTTTGGGTATATCCTCTTCGGCCATAAGTATTTGATTGTATCCGGCGTTTCCGTCCATGAAGCTAATGATTTTATGCCCGCGGCAGCATCGATCAGTACATCGGCCGTTGGCATGGGGTAGCCATCCATCGGTGTGGCCTGATTAAGATTCCTGAAATCAACGCAAACGCGTAGCTTTCAATTTTTCTTGTATACTGGCACGATGTTAGAAATCCACTCGGCGTAACGACATTGCCGAATAAATTTCGCTTCGATTAGCCGAGTTATTTCAGCTTTTATATCTGGTAGAATTTTAGGATTGCAGCGTCGTGCGGGTTGTTAGTACGGCCGATACCCTGGTTTTATGGGTAGCCGATATTCAACAATGGATCGGTCTAAACCGGGCATCTCGTGATACTCCCAAGCAAAACAATCCTTAAATTCCTTTAATAAATTTGTCAATTTACACTTGTATTCTGGATCTAACTTTGCACTAATATAAGTCGGCCTTGGTTTGGTACCATCGCCTAAATCTATCATCTCTAATGAATCGGCCGACGTGAACCCGTGCCCTAGCTTCCCATCTTCTCGGGCGAACTGATCCATCTATTCTGAGTCCTTGGAGCCGACTGCTCGGATCGGCTGTAGGCCAAAATCGGTGACCTTCAGGAAATCGGTCTCCCATACTCTGCCAGATATGCACCTGACGGTTTCGCAGATCCACTGCTGCGTGTCGGCTGACGCGATGCTGTACGCGGAATCGGCGTTGACCACCTCGATGTTATCGCCGACCCATTGCACGAGGCATTGATGCATTGTTGACGGGATGCAGCAATTTGCGTGTATCCAGTCTCGGCCGAGTAGCATGTTGTAGGACCCCTTGCCATTAATAATAAAGAAAGTAGTAGGAAGGGTCTTACTGCCGATGGTGAGGTCGACGCAGAGAGCACCGCGAGCGTTTGACACCTTGCCCTCGAAGTCCTTGAGCATCATGTCTGTCTTGGTCAAGTCGTCGTCACTTTTCCCAAGTTTCCGGAGTACGGCGTACGGCATGATGTTGACTGCAGCTCCTCCGTCTACCATCAATCTAGTAAGGGGGCGGCCGTCAACATGCCCTTTAAGGAACAGCGCCTTCATGTGTTGTCGTTCGTCATCTTCAGGCTTCTCGAACGTGGCCATCATTGGTTCCAAGGCCAACTATGCTGTTTGTTCTTCTATTGCCGATACATCCTGTCGATCGGCGGGAGTCATGAATTCCATCGGCAGTATAAAAACCATGCCGATCTCAGCTGCCGATTCGTCACCCGCCGATTCGTCATCCCCTTTATCGTTTCTTTTGGGGCGCCACACCCGAGGCCTTCCTTCCTTCTTGTCTGTCGTGCTCTCTCCTTCTTGCTGTTCCCATTGGCGGAGACGTTGGATTCTTCGTTTTTGAGACTTGGTCAATCCATCGGGACACCACCTGGGGTTTATTTATCTTCCCCCTGACTTGGCGCGTTCCCACTCCGGTTCGCGCCCTAACGGGTTTTCATCTGTCACACGAGCATCGGCCATCTCTTTAAGCCGGCTGTGAACATTGGTCTTGTTTTCTGACCGGTCATGCCGATCAGTCCTGCCCCCCTGCCTATCATGGCGTCTAGCTTCTGACCGATCATATCGGTCACTTCTGCCCCCCAGCCGATCACGCACGGGAGGGCGCTGGTTATCTTGGTTGCGCCAGTTCCTGCTGATCGGTTCTGGCCTTCCGTCTCTGGAGCGAGACCTGTTGAACGGCCGATTGCCTCGATATGGACCGTTGCATTCCGAGCAAGTATCGGCCGAAGGTAGCCTGAGGTTGTTTTCCCAACAATGAATGAAGAACGGGCATCTCCAATGCTCCTCGTGCCGACGCATTGCTTCTTCTCAGGATCTTGAGCGTTCATGCTGACGTTGGTACTTCTGGAGCAGGAACTGGGAAGTAATGCGTGGCCCTTCTGACTCACCATCGTCGTCCTCTATCCGTCGCTTCCCCTTGACATCTTCAGGCGTAACTTGATTTCTAGGGTCGACGACGCCACTCTTTTTGGCCGATTCGGATGTCAGCACTTTTGTCTGGAGTGAATTCTTCCCCGTATCAACCATGTTGGTAGGAAAGGGGTGTTGGTCAATCTTCATTGGCTTGGCCAATTTTGTCGGCACCTCAAATTTGAGTCTGCCTTGCTCAATGGCCGACTGTATCTGTTGCCTGAAGATCTTGCACTCGTTGGTATCATGGGATGTGGCATTGTGCCACTTGCAATACTTCATCTTTTTTAATTGTTCGGCAGAAGGTATTGTATGGTATGGTGAGAGTTTAATCTGCCCTTCCTGGAGGAGAAGATCGAAAATTTTATCGGCCTTAGTTGTGTCAAAACCGAATGCTTCCGGCTCCTTTTTGCCGAATGGGCATGATATCGGCTTCTTCCCCTTGATCCACTCCGCAAGTCCGACTTCGACATCTTCTTCATCCTCTAACTCTTCCAGGAACGCCACTTTCTTTTGGAAATTCCTCCACGGAAATTCCACCAGGCGTGCCAAAAGTGTGTTGGCGCTAGAAATCAGTCAACCGAATCCAAGCGACCGACACACGACCCGGGAGAATCTGCTTAGCTCCTGTTCGGGTGAATGCCCTGGTGTAGTTCGCGCGGCGTGCCAGCCAATCTGACCTGTTGATTGGCAAGGAAGAACACGTGTCAAGTCCAGAAATTACGATCGGCTAAGTTTCCGATCGACAGAGTTTATCGGCGAATCGGCCGATTTACTGTGGTAATGAAATCGGCTATAAGACAGCCTGATCTCTATAGCCTTGTAGACAGGAAATTGCTAAAGTGATCGGTACAAAGCTTATAATAACAACACTAGGAACGGATCCGATCGGCAATAAATGAATCTAACGATAGAAAATAAAGAAAGCCGATACTACCAATTCCTAGCTGGATAACTGGTGATAAAAACTAGAAAAACAGGTAAAAACCTATAAATCTAGCAAGTATCGATAACTAGTGAATAAATCTAAACGAAACAACAGCGATACGCCCGAAGTTAAAGCTTAGATATTACTCGATAAACAGAACTTACAGAATTGGCCGGAGGTCAAGATGATGCAGCCCTGCCAACCTGCACGAACTCGTGAGAAGAGAAAAGTAATGGCGAAGTCGCCTGCTCGAAAGTAAGTACGAGGAAAAAAGTAGCTTGTTTTATTGATCGGTTGATGCACTTTTTTTTAACCAATCCACCGATGCTTCTCTTCAATCGGCCGATGCCACCTGTTTTTTTTCCTTATTTTTTTTTCAATCGGCAATACCAATTTTCCATCGGCCGATGCCACTTTTTTTCTTTCTTTGTTTTTTTCAATCGGCTGAACCAATTGTCCATCGGCCGATGCCACACTTTTTTTTTAATCAATCGGCCGATGCTTCTCTTATTTCAATCGGCCGATGCATTTTTTGCTTGAAGCAATCAGCCGATGCTTCTCTTATTTCAATGGACGATTCATTTTTTACTCACTAATTGCAACATTGGCCCGTATATGCTTGATAAAAATAATTCTTCCCAGATAGAGTAGCCAATCACTTTGCAGGAAGCTTCATCTTTTAATCATCATTAGAATTTATGTCGATGGTCCCTCGCACACTTGACTTGATTTTTTTTTTCCAATTGCTCAATCGGCTGCTTTTGTTGAAATATTATATTGAACTAATTCTAACAAGCCGATGATCACTTATTTGGCTGATGAACTCGATACAGCGGCCGATGATGATCTTTATAAAAATAAAAACGTGAGCCTCATAACCGTGTCCCACCGGGCGTGCCAAAATGTGTTGACGCAAAATTCTGGCGGTGGTGGACCCTGCATCAGCACATGAGGACCTGGGAGATCTGCTTAACTCCAGTGCAGAATCCAAATCGGCGCGCGTGGTGTGCGCGGGCGTGCCAGTCAGTTTGACCATTCAACTGACAAGGAGATGATAGTTATTGTGAAGTCCGAGGCAACCTGCCGATCAGGCCGATATAATCTTGGCACAGTAGCGATAATGGTGCAACAAAATAAATCATGACAAATATATCGGCTGTGAAGCCGATTCCAGTACCTTGATGAATGTGAGTGATTCATTGGCCATCCAGCCGATTTAATATAATTTACAATAAATATCGGCCAGACGGCCGATAGAAAACAGGATGCTGTTGAGTTGTTGCCCCGCCATAGCTAGAGCCACAAGCCGATGAGATCTAAACTAACGTTACCACCAATATCTCTAGGTGAAACCACAACGATGCGCCCGGTAGTTGCAGTCTAGAAATATTTAGCAGGACATTAATCTGAACCCCGCTAGCCGATGATCCAATCACAACGGAACTTACTCCCAACAACACTCGAAGGATGGCCAAGATCAAGATGCAACAGGCTATTAAAAATAGATCTATCGTCTATTCCGACAGAATTAATAATAATTAATATGTCGTAAACGGCAAGACGATAGAACAGATAAATATCAGCCGATGCAAGCTTAATCAAGGCGGGATAACTGGTGAATACCGTAGATCGAGACAGAAGCGATGCGCCGTAAGTCAAAGATCCAAGATACTCGATAACTGGTAGATGAAACTAGACAAAACCACAGCGATGCGCCCGGTGGTTAAAGCCTAGAACACCTGGTGATGGAACTTGCAGCTCGCCGGAGATCGAGGTCGATGCAGCCCAGCTTGCTAGAAGGAACTCGTCGAGAAGCTACATTACTCCTACTCCTAATGCAATAGCGTGAAGCCGAAAAGGTAAATAGAAGATAAATATGTTGTATATTGATCGTGTGATGATTACAGATTTACAAAGGTAGCTATTTATAGCCCCGTACAGATATCTCCTTAACCGACTAGAATTCTATCCCTAATTCAAACAGAAAATGAATATCTACAAGCACGATTCGTGCTAGGTTGGTTACTCCACGCTTCGTGGGCTGATTTCCATCTTACCCTTCTACTCCTTTCCAAACCCATACAGGCCCAATTAATCCATCCTCTTAATCGGCCGATTCCTCATCGGCAAAAGGCTACCGATTGGGACTCTGGTATATTCGACCCGAAACGAAACAGAAGTCACTGGCCGATCTCACACTGTAGCACCACTTGGCCGATTCCCAACTGTGCTTCTCCGATTCCCTTTCTTCTTGGCGCCGATTCTACTAGTGATGAAATCTGGCGTCAACAGCTTCCAAGCTACCAAGTACGTGCTGCTCGAAGATGACATGTACTATCGGACGGTCGATGGTGTCTTGCTCAGGTGCCTGGGTGCCAACAAAGCGAAGACATTAATGGGAGAAATCCACGAGGGCATGTGCAGGGCTCATCAATCGGTGTATAAAATGAAGTGGATGATCAAAAATAATGGGTACTACTGGCCGACGATACTGGAGGATTACTTCAAGTATTATAAGGGGTGCCAGGGCTGCCAACGGTTCGGCAATGTACAAAGGGCCCCGGCGTCCGCCATGAATCCCATAATAAAGCCATGGCCATTCAGAGGGTGGGGAATAGACCTTATCAGACAGATACACCCGCCGTCGAGCAGAGGTCACAAGTTCATACTGGTGGTGACAGATTACTTCACCAAGTGGGTCGAGGCCGTCCATTGAAAATGTGACATTGGCTATCATGATCGAGTTCGTTAAAGAACACATCATGTATCGGTTCGGCATCCCTCAAACCATCACGACCGATCAAGGGACTATGTTCACCTCGAGAGAGTTCGAGGAGTTCGTCACCAACATGGGTACCAAGCTGCTAAATTCATCTCCGTACTACGCTCAGGCCAACGAACAGGCCAAGTCGTCCAACAAAGGAATCATCAAGTTAATCAAGAGAAAGATCGAGGAGTAGCTGAAGAAATGGCACATCACTCTGAACGAGTCCCTATGGGCCTACCGAATGGCCTGCCACGGTGCAACCAAGGTCTCCCCATACCAACTGGTATACGGCCACGAAGCCGTACTCCCTTGGGAACAGAGGACAGGATCTAGGCGCGTGGTGCTCCAGGACCAACTAGAGGCTGATGACTACTACACCCTAATGAAAGAAGAGTCGGAGGATGTCGCTGGTCATCGGGTAAGAGCCCTGATTAGTATAGAAGAGAACAAGAAAAGGGTCACCAGATGGTATGACAAGAAAGTTACGATGAAAGAATTCGCCCAAGGAGATCTAGTTTGGAAACTGGTCCTGCCGATAGGATCCAAAGACCCCAGATTCAGCAAATGGTCGTGGATCTAGGAAGGCCCGTACCGAGTGTGCCGACGTGCCTCGTGGAACACATACATACTAGAAACCCTCGAAGAGGAGGAATTTACAAGAGCCCTGAACGGGAAATACTTGAAGAGATACCACCCAAGTATATGGGTGGACGCTTGAAAGATCAACATGACAGTTACAGCCGATGATACTATGATTCGAGCTAACAACAGCCGATGCTAGGGCATCGCCTTTAGAACAAAAATATGCAACAAAAATACAGAAACATAAAAGCACATATTGCCGATGAGGGGAAACCGGCCACAGCCTGGTACGTCGGCGAGCACGGGCGGGACGACCCACAAGAAAAAGAATGCCAAGAGTTACATCACTTGCGTCTGGCTCTAGCCTTAAGCTCGTCGATTTCCCTCTGGGTACGCCCGAGCATCAACAAGAGTCTGAGGCGCGACTCCTCGACGGCGGCCACTTGAGCGTCAAGAAGGTCTAGCCCCACGACGGCCGACGAGGCATCAGAGGCAGCGCGGGAGGGCCGGTTGACCTTATGGGAGGGTCCCGCTTCCTGTCGACCTGAGCCCTGGGAATTGATGAAGGAAAGGATTGAGGATACATCGACCTGAACGCCTCAACGGAAGACACACCGGCAGGAAGGCAGTCTCCAATCCGATCACGGTTGGCAAGAAGCAACTCTCTATTAGCCAGGGAGAGTCTCCGTCCAAATGGAGGATTTCGACGACCCGTTCCAGCTCGCGGTCCGGCGCCCTCTAAGGATAGGAAGAGTAAAATCAGGCCGCCGGATGGCCGAGTGCAGCTCCTCGAGACAAGGAAGAACGAAGAACAGCATACCTGGTTGACAGAGGACAACGATCCAGACATCCCAAGGGCTCGGCGAAAGGACTCGACGACTAGAATAGAGCTGGCGCTAGAGGGGAAATGCACAAACGCTCCGTGGAGAAGAACGAATCGAGGACTGGATTATAAAGGCGTCCGGAAGGGCAGCGACCGGCCAGGGGAAAGGCATACCAAATAAATGCACAAAGGTTGTGTTGTCTCCAGCAGTCGATCAAAACAACGACAAGACAATCAGAGAAGACATTATAGCAGTCAAAAGGATAGCATTCAAGGCGGGTCAGAAAAGTACAGCAAATACAAGTTCAGACGTCAAAGAAAAGCATGCAAACAGTACAGTTCAACCCAGAAGGGAGTCTAGGGCCTCGATCGCACGCAGGCGGATCTGATCGGCCTCATCTAATTCACGTTGGTCATCATCGGCAGACCCAGGGACTTTGGGCATGTTTTTCTGTAAATGCAAGACCTTGCGAGCCGATGCTTTCCGACGAGCCTTCAGATCATCGATGACCGATGGAAGCTCCTACAGCCTCCTCTCTTCCGATGCCAGATCCTGATCAACGGTCTCCAGCGCCTTGATCAGCCCCGCTCGTTTCTGCCTCAGTCGGCTGATGATCTCAGTTATATCAGGCCAAGAAGACTCCAGGGACTTGATCTGCTCATTCAGCTCTTTGGCTTGGTGGCGGGCAGAAGCCTCCTCCTGACGTGTCCTTTCTAGCTCCGTGCGGAGGGCTTTATTCCTCAATGCCTTGGTCACCGGAATTCTCCGAGTCTCGATGAAAGCCGCTGGAGTCAAGATCTCCTCTACGTGTTCAGGAATCCGGCCTCTAATGTCATTCAAGATCCATCGTACTGGCTCAGCATTGTCCACAAGGAGGCCGATGTCTTCTTGGAGAGCTGAACGCATATCCTGGAGCTTATCCTTAACTTCATCGGACAGGGAATGCACAACCAGCGGGTGAGAGACCTCCCCTTCTTCATCATCGGAGCTCGACATCGCAAAGGAAAAGGGGTTGCTCAATGGCGAATCTTGTTCCTGCACACACCAATGCGATGACGTGTCAGCCGATAATTAGCGAGAAGAATTGATCGGAAGAGGTTAAAGAAACTTACCTGCTTCCAAAGTGATTCTTGCAGCCGCATCGGAGGAGCGGAGATCGGAGCAGTTGGTGGGGCTGTCAAAGGAATTGGAATAATGACCTCCGATGGAAAGGCTGATGACGTCGGCGGGATCGGCGATCTCGTTCCTCAGTGTGGAGGCATGGTGGAGCGGGGTCGTCGATGGACAAGGCATCCACTGGTAGAAAACTGAGCATTAGTCCCGGTTGGTAAGGGTCATATCTCTCGGATATCCATCCGGGATAAACCAACCGGGACAAAAGGGGGGGTCTTTAGTCCCGGGTATTTTAACCGGGAGTAAAGGACCCCCTTTAGTCCCGGCTCAATTCCAACTGGGACTAAATTGCGCTTGCATGGCACTGGTGACGCCTGAATTTTTCATGCATGCATCACGTATACGTATAGTAGTACCGCGGCCCTTTTAATTTGTTAACCTTGTAGTTGAGATTTTTTAGAATGAATTAAATCAACTAGTATTTAAACGAATGGGATTTGTAATTATACAACTACTATATATATACACAATCCTTATACACAATTCATATACACAATTCAACTAGCTTAATTAGTACAAATCGATCATATATACAAATAAATCAAAGTATCTTCCTACGATCTTCCCGTCGTGGTGTTGCTGAGAGGAGTGTCTAATTGTCGTCCATCGTAATAAAATTCTCCTCTTGGATTTACCACCTCGTCCATTATGAATCCAATGAGACCTTCACATATTGCCGCTACTCTTTCTTCCTTCAAGAGTCCTTGTTGAATATTTAACATCTATAATTTGGAAATTTGTCAATGTTACATGAACAAATACATATAAGGAGCTAGAAAATAATTAACTAGTAATATATTTATTTTACGTACTTTAAAGTTGTGCGGCGTCATCTTCGGTCCCTTGGGTCCCAAAAAACTGTGCATGTGCTCACAGATGTAGTAGCCACATAGGTTATTCCCGGGTTCCTGTCTTAAGCACTTCAGAGCGGAAAAAAATAAGTTATGAAATATTCGTGTTATACAATGTAATAAATGTGCAGACTTCATACGTACCGGGAAGTCTGTGTTCCATGTAAGATTTTCTTTGAATGGACCTTTGTGTGTCCTTATGAATTATTTCCATGCGCTGCGGATTAGAATAATGAATGACATAGTGTAACAGGGATAAAATTTAGGAAATAAATTTTTGCATAGAGATAAAGGTCCAGAATTATTACAAGCCTAGCATGTCTTGCAATTCTTGGTAGTCCACCGGATCTTTCCGTAACGAATCAAAGACAGTGACGTGGCTTCTTTCAGGCTCAATTATAATAAGGATCCAGTGGAAGCTGCGTGCGTAAAATGTTCATGCATATTAGAGCTAACTAACATGTAGAGATAAGGAAAAAGACATCGAAAGTAGACGGTATACACACACTTACTTGAAGTTGTATGGAAGTAGTATGAAATCCTTGAATGTTTGTTTGTGTAGGAAATTGTATATTTCGGCAAAGGTTTTTTCCGGCGCTAATTGTATCTGTTGTTGGTTAACTACAGATGGATCCATGAAGCCTACATGTAGGTACGCCTCTCGGCGGCATGTCTGAATTAGCATCCTACATGAAATGGAAGATGAAGTTAGTACGGTGACGCACGCCAAAATTTACATGTAGAGATAATAAACGGACACTTACAGAATCCAAGCGCTGATCAGAGAGACGTCCAGGGCATCATGATGGTACACTTCGTATATATCCTTGAAGTCTAGCCACAGCACTTTCTCCCCTTCACCGTGAAAATCTATCGGTTTTACCTTCATGCCGATCATCTCCCTCGATTTGGCGGATGCCGTCATGTACCATTGGAATTCGTACATCTTTGTTGACAGCTTCCGTACCATTGCCGGCTTCACTAGAGGCTTGCCTAGCTCATAAGGCCATCTCGGCTCAGGGGGCGGTGCAGTTGGCGTCTCGACTTGCCCTATGCATTCATCAAGTCCCAGACCTGTTTCTTCCATGAACTTCAATATATTTTCTTGTTGATCCAAGGGCATTGATTTTACCCGTTGAGCATCTTTCTTTGATAAATGGCTGAGGTCGGGGACTGAACCGCTGGAGGATGATTTTCCTTTTCTTTTATCCTTTTCATCAGCCTTTACTAGAGCCCGTTCATAGTTTGACAAGAGTGGTATCCTTTTCTTGGCTCCTTCCTCCATCCTGATAAAAAAGTTTAAATCCCGCCGACTTACTGGCGGTGGCTCCATCTCCCTTGCCTTTTTTAATTCGGCTTGTTTCTTGAACCACTCACTGGCCTCTCGTTGGATTTCTGCCCACTGTTCCGCATGAGACATTGCCTCAAAGCGTTCCTTGCGAGCCACTTCAGGGTCGACCTTTGTTTTCTTCTTTCGAGGCTGTCTTTGCTTGGGAGGCGGTGCTCGTGACTTCTTGAGTGGTGCTGCAGGTTCCTTCGAGGGGGCCGCTCTTGGTGCCGGCGACGGTGATCGGGGAGGGGTGTTGTTATTGTCGTCGTCGCTCCCAGCACCAGGATGTGGTGGAGATGGAGACCTTGATATAGATGGAAGCGACGGTCCTGGAGCAGGAGATGCCGGTCTCGAGGTATGAGGAGAAGGTCGCTGCTCGGGATCTACGGGGAGCGGTCTTGAGGTCTGAGGAGATGGCTCCGTGCGGGAAATAATGATGTAGCGTTTCTTCCATAGAATGATCCCATGAAGCGCATCTGCCAATGTCTTTTCCCCGTCGCCTCCCGGGAAGTCGAGCTCTAGACCTTCATACTGGGCATCTACTATTTGCTCGATGCAGACGCTGGCGTAGCCTGTTGGAATGTCCATGCCATGACTGCTCTGCCCTGCCAGCGTTGGTAACGCACTCCCGTACGCTACCTGTACATATA
Source organism: Setaria italica (assembly GCF_000263155.2). Taxonomy (NCBI): domain Eukaryota; kingdom Viridiplantae; phylum Streptophyta; class Magnoliopsida; order Poales; family Poaceae; genus Setaria; species Setaria italica. The sequence continues at coordinate 30,475,606 of NC_028457.1, read as the reverse complement.
GCAGAAGTAAACAAGTTGAACTCCGATCTCGAGGCCTGGATCAATTGACAAGATTGCATAAATATTATGTATAAGTATACCTTAATAGTGAGGTTGCCGACCGGTGCATGCAGCTCACATGAGGTCCGTTGCGTGATGGCATCCACGGGGAACCGTTGCTCCTCCACGGGTAACCTGGGCGTCTGCGCATCGGGGACCCCTGTAGAAGCACAACTGCTCCCGAGGCGTTGAGAAGGGCTGGTGGTGTGAGGATTCGGCAGTGCTCCAGATTGCGCCAACTCCGCAACTGCGTTGGCCACCCGCCGATTGATTTCATCCATCATTCGTTGTTCTAGCATCTGCCGCCAGCTCTCCTCCATCTGTTCCTTTCTTCGCTTCCGGCTTCTGTAAGAGGCGCTGTCGCCTCGGAAAGCGAACTTCCACGGAACCACCCCGAACCCCCGGCAACGTCCTGGGTGCTCTGGATTACCGAGGGCCAATGTGAGCTCATCATTTTCTCGGTCCACCCTCAACCTCCCAGCCTTGGAATCTTCAATGTTCTTCATGAGATGTTCGGCCTTCTCACGTATTCTGTCATTGAAAATCAGCGTCCCATCCTCTTGGCTTAGGGAGCCTCCATGAGCGTAGTACCAGTTCTTTGATCGTTCGGGCCATTCAATAGTTGCAGGTATGATTCCCCGTTCGATCAGATCTTGTTCCATCTTTCTCCACTTGGGAATTGCTGAGCCATACCCACCTCGCCCCAAATGATGGTGGTAGCCCTTCTGACTAGCATTTGCAACGTTGGTCGTGATCTTTTTCACACCTTCTTCACTCCTCTTGTATTCAACAAATGCATCCTAGTGGTCCCTCAACTTGGGCCACGCGTTGAAGTCTAGAGTTTTGCCCTTCTTGATGTAGTGGGTGTCCAGCATCTTCTTGAATGTCTGGAATTGAGTAGCCATCTTCTTAAGTGTCCACGCTTTGACATCCTTCTCGCTATAATCTTCGGGGAATGTGAAATGCCTCTTCACGTCTTCCCACAGCATATTCTTTTCTGTCTCTGGAAGGGCGTACGGATTATCGCTTCTGCCCTTCCATTCTCTGATGCTGATAGGCACGTTGTCCCGGACGATTGCCCCGATTTGACTAACGTACTTCTTTGCGACTTTCTCGGGAGCAACCGGCCTGCCCTCATCTGTAACTTCGGTGATGACAAGCCTCCCTTCCATCACCTTTGTACGACCTCGGGTCTTCTGCCCTTGTGTCGATCCGGAGGGCTAACAGTTTAAGATTCGTTAATTAGTACGTACTAGTAGCGGTGGCGTGAAATAATACAAGAATGGTTGTATATACCTCGCCGGAACCTTCCGCCACGGCAAGTTGTTGCTGCGGCTGTTGCTCTTCATTCACATCGGCAGATATGTTGAGGAACATGTCCGCCTGGGTGCCCTCTTCATCCGTGTATGATAGTGGAACGTTGTCGCCACTACCATCACCAGCGATTATCTGCTCCATGATATACCTTGCGGTCTCATCGTCTGCCATTTCAACTATTGCTGCAAACATACATGGAATCATACATGACAGTCATAGAAATCGTCTTAATACAAATTTGTATATAATCACAGTTCGGAATCATACATGTATATAATGAAATCATAAAATAACATGAATCGTACAAAGTCCGGAATCTTTATACAAATTTCTATGAATTTATACAAATTTCTAAGAATTTATACAAATTTCTATGAATTTCTATGAATTTCTATGAATTTCTATGAATTTATACAAATTTCTACGAATTTCTACGAATTTCTATGAATTTCTATGAATTTCTATGAATTTCTATGAATTTATACAAATTTCTACGAATTTCTATGAATTTCTACAAATTTCTACGATTTTCTATGAATTTCTACAAATTTCTACGAATTTCTACGAATTTTGACGAATTTCTACGAATTTTGACGAATTTCTACGAATTTCTACGACGGCGATAAGGGCGGCGAAGGCGGGACGGCGGCGGTCAGGGCGGCGGAGGCGGGCCGGCGGCGGTCAGGGCGGCGGAGGCGGTTCACCGGAACCACGGGCGGTGCCTAAGGTACTACGTTGTGATGGGCGGCAGGACGGCGGCGATCACGGCGGCTACTCGGCGGCGATCACGACGGCTACAAGGCGACTCTCACGGTAGCTACTCGGCGGGACGGCGGCGATCACGACGGCGGGACGGTAGTTAACAACCTAACTACAAATCTAACTTAACAAACTAACTAGAAATCTAAAAATCTAACTTAACAAAATTAGAAATCTAAAAATCTAACTTAACAAAATTACAATTCCATCTAAAAAAACAAAATTAAAAATTAAAAGAAAACGGCCAGCTCTCCCGGCGCACCGGCCGGCGCGGCAGACCTCTCGCGCGCGGGGCGGCGGCCGGGGCGGCGGGACGGCGGCGGCCGGGGCGGCCTGACGGCGGCGGCCGGGGCGGCGTGACGGCGGGACGGCGTCGGCCGGGCGGCGTGCGGGACAGCGGCGGCCGGGGCGGCGACGAGGACGAAGACGACGACGGCGGGACGATGGCGGCCGAGGCGAAGACGACGACGGCGGCCGGCGAGGGGCGCCGAGGATGGAGCCGGCGACGAGGAGCGATGCAGCCGGCGAGGGAGGCGGACGGGCGGCGACGGGCGGAGAGGGAGGCGGACGGGCGGCGACGGGCGAGGGAGGCGGACGGGCGACGACGACGGCGCAATGCGGGACTTCGACGGTGCAATGGGGGACGACGACGGCGGCGCCCGGCGAGGGAGGCGGACGGGCGGCGACGGGCGGAGAGCGCGGGACTTGCGAAAATTTCGCTAAGTGTGGAACTGGCGGGGGGTAGAAGGGAGTACAGTGCTTTTAACCCCCCCCCCCTTTTATCCCGGTTCGTAATGGCACCCGGGACAAAAGGGCCTTTTGTCCCGGGTCCCGTCACCAACCGGGATAAAAGGGGGGGGAGAACGTTAAGCACTGCACGGCGGGCTTGCGAAGACCG
>NC_028457.1:30467900-30472365 GCF_000263155.2 Setaria italica | reverse complement strand
CACCCGGGACAAAAGGTCCTTTTTCCCGTTTTTCTTATCCCGCCTGTTTTTGGAAATGGATTTTATTTAACCTTTTCACTGCATTCCAGGATGAAAAACAAACTCTCAGATTTTGTACATGCAAAAATATATTTAATTAACGAGTAAATTGACAATAAGTATGAAGTAATCATTATTTCTATACCAACTCATGTAGCCTGTAAAATATTTATTTTACTGCATTGCTGTGATCAATAAATTATTCAATTAAATTATTTGAATGCGCAGAAAAATCCATGTTAGTATGTGGTTAACAATGTTCATGTATATCTAAAAAATCTTCACCTAACAAATTTAATAACACATGAAATCATACATAGGGTAAATTACAAATTGTATCAATTAATACACAAAGGTCATGCACATTTAACGCATTACAATACAACGTTGTAAAATTTCTTCTTCACGAAAGTTCCTTGATCATGATCGCGGCATAAGTACGGAGCCTCTTCTTTGGACAGCAGGATGCTTGGATCAACTTCAACGTCGAATGGAGGCATGCCATCAAACTGATCATAATCATCTGATTGGTCTGTTTTATCCTCGACTCCCACGATTTTTCTTTTACCTGGAAGAACTATGTGGCACTTTGGCTCCCATGTCTCTTCTGGATTCCTCTTGGGTTTGCTGCACATGTCCTTCACATAGAACACCTGATGCACATCATTGGCAAGTACGAATGGGTCATCACTGTATCCAGTCTTGCTCAGATCTACTATTGTCATTCCGTACTGATCTTTGGTGACGGCAGTTAGCTTCACCCAATTGCAAAGAAATAGAGGGATGTACAGCGGTCCGTATTCGAGTTTCCATATCTCCTGTATGAAACCATAATACGACTCCTTGCTATTATTTCTGTCCATGGCATCTATGCGGACACCACTATTCTGGTTCGTGCTTTTCTGGTCCTGGGCTCTCGTGTAAAATGTGTAACCATTTATCTCATAGCCTTGGAATTTGACGATTGTGGTAGCAGGTCCCCTGGCTAACCAGGCAAGCTGTGGGTGAATCTCAGAGTTACCCATAAGTTGTTGGCGCAACCAGGAGGGAAAAGTTTCCATGTGATGACGGGTAAGCCAAGCATCGGATTTGGTCGGGTTTTTGGAAGCTACCATCTGCCTGTGCTGCTCGATATACGGAGACACAAAGGATGACTGTTGTAGAACAGTGTAGTGTGCCTTGTCGAACAAATTAGTATCATTGCTCAAACTTGATTTCCTTCCAAGGGTGCCCATTCCTCGGAGCCTCCCCTCGTGGCGTGAAGTTGGAACCCCAATCGAGTCAATTGAATCAATAAAATCAACACAAAACTTGATAACCTCCTCTGTTCCATATCCCCTGGCGATGCTTCCTTCTGGACGAGCACGATTACGAACATAGTTTTTTAGGACTGCCATGAACCTCTCGAAAGGCCACATATTGTGCAGGTATACAGGTCCGAGAATACCAATCTCTTTTACTAGGTGAACCAGTAAGTGCGTCATAATATTGAAGAAGGATGGTGGAAATAACAACTCAAAACTGACAAGACATTGCACCACATCGTTCTGTAGCTTTGATAGCTTGGATGGATCGATTGCCTTCTGCGAAATCGCATTGAGAAACGCGCATAGCTTTACGAGCGGCAACCGGACATTTTCGGGTAGAACACCCCTCAGTGCAACCGGAAGCAACTGGGTCATCAACATGTGGCAGTCATGAGCCTTGAGATTTGTAAACTTCTTTTGTTTCATATTTATTATTCCCTTTATATTCGAGGAGTACCCAGACGGGACCTTCATACTATTCAAGCATTCAAACATGCTATCCTTCTCCTCCTTGCTGAGAGTGTAACTGGCAGGACGTAAGTAGTGCTGTCCATTATCTCTCTTTTCCGGATGTAGGTCATCTCGTTGCCCCATGGCTTTCAGGTCCTGTCTTGCTTCCAATGTATCTTTTGAGGTTCCATAAACACCCATGAAGCCTAGCACGTTCACGCAAAGATTCTTCGTCAGGTGCATCACGTCTATTGCGTTGCGAACCTCTAGGATTTCCCAATAAGGTAGCTCCCAAAATATTGACTTTTTCTTCCACATGGGTGCATATCCGTTATCATCGTTCGGAACAGGTTGGCTACCAAGTCCCTTTCCAAAGACTACATGTACATCCTTCATCATCTCGAACACACGCTTTCCATTACGGTGTGCAGGTTTTTTACGATGGTCTGGCGTCCCTTTGAAATGCATCCCGCTCTTTCTCAGCTGGTGGTGAGCAGGGAGAAATCGACGATAACCCATATAGACGACCTTCTTACAGTGCTTCAAGTACATGCTATCTGTGTCATCTAAACAGTGGGTGCATGCCCGATATCCCTTATTTGTCTGTCCTGAAAGGTTACTCAATGCAGGCCAATCGTTGATGGTTACGAACAACAGTGCTCGTAGATTAAAGATCTCTTGTCTATCCTCATCCCACACACGTACACCTTCTTCCTTCCAGAGCTGTAAAAGGTCATCAACCAACAGCCTTAGGTACACGTCAATGTCGTTGCCGGGTTGTTTTGGGCCTTGAATAAGCGCCGGCATCATAATGAACTTCCGCTTCATGCATAGCCAAGGAGGAAGGTTGAACATACAAAGGGTCACAGGCCAAGTACTATGACCACTACTCAACTCACCGAATGGATTGAATCCATCAGTGCTTAAACCAAACCTTATGTTCCTTGCTTCACTTTCAAAGTCTGGGAATGTTCTATCAATTGATCTCCACTGTGCCCCATCTGCGGGGTGTCTCAGCATCTCATCTTCCTTACGGTCTTCTTTGTGCCATCGCATCAACTTAGCATTCGCCTTGTTCCTGAACAAGCGCTTCAAGCGTGGTATTATAGGGAAATACCACATCACCTTCGCGGGAACTCTCTTCTTGGGAGACTGCCCCTCGACATCACCAGGATCATCTCGCCTGATCTTATACCGCAGGGCTTCGCAGACGGGACAAGCATCCAATTCCTCGTATTCATCACCACGATAGAGGATACAGTCATTAGGGCATGCGTGTATCTTCTGAACATCCAATCCGAGAGGGCAAATAATCTGTTTAGCTTCATATGTTGTGGACGGTAATTCATTATTCTCGGGGAGAATCTTCTTGACAATTCTCAACATCCCCTGAAATGCCTTACGGACACACCATTTTTTGCCTTCCATTGCACAAATTCTAGTGTCGTACCTAGTTTTTTATGGCCCTGCTGGCAACCTGGGTACAACAATTTTTGGTGATCATCTATCATGCGCTGCAACTTTGCTGCTTCCTTCTCAGTTTCGCAATCTCTGTATGCATCTCGTATCACCTGACCAAGGTCATCAGTAGGGTCATTTTCTGCAAACTCATCTTCATCAGCCTCGCCCATTGTAGTACCTGCAAAAGCTTGGCCTGCAACCCAGTCCGGAATGGTGTCATCTTCCTCCTCCTCCTCGCCATCTTCCATTACAACCCCTAGTTCACCGTGCTTGGTCCAAACCAAATAGTTAGGCATGAAACCGTATTTAAACAAGTGGCTGTGAATAGTCCCCCAGGAATCCTTTGAATACTCCTTCCTGTTATTGCATTGGAAGCATGGACAACATACGAACCCATTCTCTGGCTTGTTCGCTTTTGCCACTTCAAGAAAATAATGCAAGCCATCAATAAACACCTTGCTCCGCCTGTCTGCATTATACATCCAATGCCGGTCCATCTGCATCGTATTACGCACGAAAATGGATTACACTTGACAATGAATTACGCGTGAAAATCGATTAAAGATCCAAACAACATGGTACAATACAACAACATGAAGATCCAAATACACATATTTAAATTAAAGTCCCAAACACTGCATAAGTTGTTCAACTTGAAGACCGTGATCATCTCGCGAGGATGTCCTCAACTGGGCGGCACCGCACTTCGTCATTAAAGAGGTTAGATGCTACGGAAAAGGGGACACGGTCACGATGTCCGTATCCACTCTTTCTCGTAGAATCGAACCTCCTTCTTGACATACGTTGCTGCTCGGCAGAGAACATCCTCGGTGAGATGAACATGGTATGCAAGTTCAACAAGTAGCAGAAGTCATCTATGTACAAAAATTCTTTCCTTACCACTACAGAAGTTGTTGAACTTGAAGACCGTGTTCATTTCGCGAGGATGTCCTCAGCTAGGCGGGCACCGCACTTCGTCATGAAAAGAGGTTAGATGCTACGGAAAAGGGGGACACGGTCACGATGTCCGTATCCACTCTTTCTCGGTAGAATCGAACCTCCTTCTTGACATACGTTGCTGCTCGGCGGAGAACATTCTCGCCGAAATGAACACGGTATGCAAGTTCAACAAGTATATGGATTTAAAAAACCATATTGAATTTGATAAGATAAACCCGTCTAGACGAGGGTAGCATCATTTTTTAACC
>NC_028457.1:30459831-30467271 GCF_000263155.2 Setaria italica | reverse complement strand
AAGGCATTAATGGCCGGCCGACCTTCGATCTCTCCCGGGAGCCCCTTCCGCTCCTTCCCGGGGCCTATAAAGGTCACCATCGACCTCGCCCGGAGTCGCTTTTTCCGTTTTGCTACCCACCCGCCACTCTTTTGCACCACCGCGCCGCCACCCGAGCTACGCCGCCGCCCATCCTATCGCCGGCCAAAGTTCCTATTCTTCCTCCAATGATCGCCCTCTCCTTCCTTCCCTCCTCCTCTCTTCCCCCTCTCCTCCACCGGGGCGCCGCCGCCCGCGCGCCGGCGAGCTCGCCACCGGCGATGCCCCACTCCCACGCCGGCGAGGCCCCCCTCCCCGTCGGCCACAAGTCTGTGCGCCCGGTTGCCTGATTGAAGGAAGAAGATAAGACATTTTGCGATCTAGTCCCTGAACCCTCTATAAACTATTTTACTTAATTCTTGTGTCTTGTAAATCTTTCAGAGAATCCCCTGTAAAACTTGTATTCCTTCAGTTTAACCCGAGCCATGTCATCTTGCAAGATCCAACCCTATGTTTTTCTGTATTCGCAAGCATTGTTCACTAAGTCTTGTGAAAATTCCTTGCTAGCCCCTGAAGTATATGGTTAATTCTGTTTTAGCCCCTGAACCTTGTTTATCTCGTATCTTCATCGTTTTAAATGCGATTTCAGCGATTCTTGCGCTCATGCGATTGTCTCTGCATGAACGTTAGTTTTAGGAGTTTGTTGTAAGACTTTGCATATATATGTTGTACTGTTTTACTCATTCTTTGTTTGTTTGCCTTGTGTGATCGTGTAGATGACGTGACGTTCGCAGAGGAGCAAGTCCAAGAGCAGTCGTCTTTCAAAGAGCTTCTCCCAGTTTGCCGAGGAAGGCAAGTGGCTTTCTCCCCCTGCATATTCTTTTTGTCCCAATAATATCATGATTAAACACTTTATTTATTTCTTGTATGTGCATAAATTTGACGGGAATACCTATTAAGGATATACCTAGCTTTTAATCATGTTTCCTTGTATGAACCTGTTTAATCATGTTGGGTACATGCTAGTTGCTTAACTATAGGTTGGTAATGTTCTAATCATGAACGATGTTAATCATGCTTTATTTATGTTCATATACCTGTTTAATTGCAAGAACACTTGTTTTAATCGGAACATGGAGAACCACCCAAAAAAACAGTACAACCACAACATCACATGGCTCTGATCTTAGCCAAATAATTAGGCATATGGTTAGCTGGTGGCCTTACCGACGTGGGGTTCTTTGATGACTTCGAGGAGTTCTAGGCAGGCATTCACCAGTCAAGCCTGTGGAGAAGCTGCGATGTGTGTGTGTGCGTGTTAAGTTATCAGTGAACAATTAAAGACCTTCGTGTCTATCACGCTGAGTGTAATAAAGTTCCTACTGGTTTATGTACGTTTTTTAGCACTGTCTTTGATGTATTCACTAATGACGTCAACATATGTGTGAGAACGGATCCTGGCACACATATGCGATGCATTCGGTTTTTGTCCAGAAACCAGGTGTGACAGAGTGGTACCAGAGTTGTTGTGTTGACTGTAGGACGCAAGCCTAGATAGAAATCGACGTGAATAAGGACTCATTTTCTAGCAAGCCATGTCTTCTTTTAAAATGTCTTAATTTCACATAAAAATCTATTTTATTTTCATTATTTGTTAAAATTTATTCATTTTGGTTTTATTCTAAGTATGTGTTCTTTCTTTGTCAGATGGCCAGGACCAGGTTGACCGCTCGCAAAAGCACTGCAGGATACCAGGCTCGCCTTGGCCCTGCTCAGCCAGCTACTCCGGTTTAGCCTGTGGAGGAGGTTGAAGAGGATCCGGAGGAGGTTTACTACTACATCGAGATGGAAGATGGCAGCATCATGGAGGTCGACTCGGATGGGAATCTGGTGATCCCGACAGCATCACCAGCTGCCCCAGCTTTAGATGCTCCTGCACCAGCTGTTTCTACATCGGACGCTTCAGCACCAGCTGATCTTGCTCCAGCACCTGCTGCCGACGCTGGAGATCCAGACAACTCCAGGGATGACAGCAATGATGAGGATGACGACAACGACGATGACGATGGTTACAACAGCAACAACGACCACAACAGCGACAATGACCACGACAACAACCATGACAACAATAGTGGAGATGAAGATGGTGGACAGCAGAATGTGACACTAGCTTGTGACTACCAGACTTCGGATGATGAGCCTGGATACTTTCCCACCCTGCTCCTTGAAGTACTGTAGACTTTGGGAAACACCGTGAAGCCCCTCTACGTAACTCACCGTGTCGCCCACTCCACCATGGATGACTACTACTCCACTCAGGTCCACATCAGGGAACGGTTGGCGACTTCCAGAGGCTTGAGGACTTGCATGGCACACGAATCCACCACACCTCATGCCACCTACGCCGCAGCCGTCAGCGATGCCGCTAGGAGAGCTCTGTCGGCCCTCTGCTTCACCCACTGCCAGGAGTTGAGCACCACCGTCTACCGACACCTTCCTCGCCGAGTCAGTGGTAATGAGGATACAGCTGTACCGTTGGGAGAAGCCAGAGAAGACCGCATCAACATCCTTGCTCGAGTCACCACTGCTCTCAACACCGACCTCGACGGAGCTACAACGGAGCTTGCCAAGACACATAAGGAGCTGCAGGACGCCCATGCCAGGATTGCATAGCTTGAGGCACAGCTTGCAGGACAGGAGCCACCTAAGGAGATTGCATAGCTTGAGGCACAGCTTGCAGGACAGGAGCCACCTGAGGAGGCAGCCGAGCTCTACTACCCCACCGTTTCACCACCCCGAAAGAGGCTTCGCTATGGCATGTCTGGTTCTGTCGCTGGTCTTCTAGACTAGGTCTTTTCCTTTTTATAGGATGCCTACCAGTGTCTTTCGATAGAACCGTTCCTGCGAGGACGTGCGATGTAATAATGTTTGTTGGTTGAAAACATGCTTGATTTGGATCTTTGTAATGTCTGGGATGTCTTTGTGGAGTGATGGCCACAGCTGCATCATTTAATAAAATAAAGTTAATAGCTTTGGGTCTCAATCTTGGTTCGTTGTTCCTTTTATCTACCTTATCAAATCATCATTCTTATACAAAATTTATTCCTCTAACACTCAGATGGTAAACACCAGGTCAGGAGGAGGACAAGATAATCCAAGTACGAGACGTGCTCACGTGGTTAACCAACAGAATCAAGCACCACCCCCACCGGCTCCAACAATGGAACCATTTTTGGCTGCCCAGATGCAACTGCTCCAAAACCTCACTGCAACTATTCAGAATCTACAAGCTCAACAGAATCAGCAACCACCCCAAGCACCTCAGGCACCAAGAGACAAGCACAGGGAATTCATGAGCCACCACCCCCTACCTACTCACACTCGGTGGATCCATTAGATGTTGATGACTGGCTGAAGGTCATTAACAAGAAGTTGGACATTACTCAGTGCAACGACCGTGAGAAGGTCTTGTATGCGGCAGGACGTTTGGAAGGAGCCGCAGCTGACTGGTGGGAGGCTTACACTATTGCCCACGCTAATGCCAATGCAATTACTTGGGAAGAGTTCAGAAATAGTTTTCGCACACACCACATTCCAGCTGGTGTGATGAAGCTCAAGCAGAAGGAATTTCTAGCTTTAAAGCAAGGCAACATGATAGTTCGCGAGTATCGGGACAAGTTCACACAGCTGTCTCGTTACGCGCCTAACGAGGTGGACACAGATGAGAAGAGACAGGAATGTTTCCTGGATGGTCTGATAGGGCCACTCAATTATCAACTATAGAGTCACACCTTTCCTAACTTCCAAACTTTGTTGGACAAAGCCATTGGTTTGGAAAGCAAACGTAAAGAGCTCGAGGAACAGAAGAGGAAATTTCAGTCTCAAGGCCAATCTAGTAGCAACACCCGTCCCCGCTTCACCGTCCCCGCTTCAACTCACTGCAAGGACCCCAGTTCCGCTCAGGAGGACAGGGTGGAAGTTATCAATAGAATCAGCAGTTTCAAACACACAGCTCAACCACCGCAACGTTTCAATCAACAGGCCCAGCGCAACTCAAATTCTCAGAACAACCGAGCCAACAATGCCACAGGAACACCAGTGCGCACTAATCAAGTAACTCCAGTTTGACCCAATGGGTGCTTCAAGTGTGGTGAGGTGGGACATTACGCCAACGTCTGTCCCAAGAACAACATGCAGATCCCTTAGAAGACCAATGGTCAGAAGTCACAGCAGCAGTCGCAAGCACGCAGGGGAAATCAAAACTTTCAAGGCAACAAGGGACAACAAAACTTCATGCGTGGTAGGGTGAACCACGTGACAGCTGAGACGGCCCAGGAAGCTCCAGATGTTGTTTTCGGTATGTTCCTCGTCAATTCTGAACCTGCATCAGTTTTATTTGACTCTGGAGCAACTCATTCCTTTATAACTGATCAATTTGTTGTAAAGCATAATATACCTAAGCATTCTATGAAGAAAACCTTGCTAGTTAGTTCACCAAGAGGTGAAATGGAAACTAGGAAAATATGCCCATGAGTCAATCTGAAAATTATGGGAATCAATTTTCTAGCTAACCTAGTGGTTCTAAAGTCCAATGGTATTGATGTAATTCTTGGAATGGACTGGTTAAAAGGATGTGATGGAATTATTCTGTGTGCTACGAGGTCAGTGCTATTAACTAGCCCTCAAGGAGATAGAATTCAATTTACAGCCACCACCCCGACTGCAGAAAAGGGTATAGTAAACCAGATAAAAGGCAAATCTTTGAAGGATATCAAGGTTGTAAGTGAATACCCCGACATCTTTCCCGAAGATTTACCAGGTATGCCACCTGACCGAGATATTGAGTTCTCTATTGATCTTTTACCCAGCACATCACCTATATCTAAAAGACCTTATAGAATGGATGTTAAGGACTTTGTTGAGTTAAAGAAACAAATAGAAGAATTAGAAAGTAAAGGTTTTATCCGACCTAGCTCTTCACTTTGGGGAGCACCCATACTCTTTGTTGATAAAAAGGATGGCACCAGAAGAATGTGCGTGGATTATAGAGCTCTTAATGATGTAACCATAAAAATAAGTATCCACTTCCAAGGATTGAAGATCTGTTTGATCAGATGAGAGGTGCAAAAGTCTTTTCCAAAATTGATTTGCGGTCGGGCTATCACCAGTTGAAAATCCGAGTAGAGGATATTCCCAAGACAGCATTTACATCCAGATACAGCCTATATGAGTATACTGTGATGTCATTTGGATTGACGAATGCGCCAGCATACTTCATGTACTTGATGAACAAGGTGTTTATGGAGTACCTAGACAAGTTTGTGGTAGTATTCATTGATGATGTCTTGGTATTTTCTCGAAATGAAGAAGAGCATGAAGAGCACTTAAGATTAGTGTTACAGAAGCTTCGGGAGAATCAACTATATGCCAAGTTGAGTAAGTGTGAGTTTTGGTTGAAGGAAGTTTCCTTCCTTGGACATGTTATCACCGATGGAGGAATCACAGTAGACCCAAGCAAAGTTCAAGATGTGCTGAATTGGAATCCGCCCAAGAATGTGTCTGAAATCAGAAGTTTTCTTGGATTAGCAGGTTATTACTGCAGGTTTATTGAAGGTTTCTTGAAGAGTTTCAATGGGATGACAAGTGCCAAGCTAGTTTTGAAGAACTAAAGGAGAAATTGACTACAACTCTTGTACTGATAATGCCGAATATACACAAAGGCTTCGATGTTTATTGTGATGCTTCACGTCTAGGACTTGGATGTGTATTGATGCAAGAAGGTAAAGTAGTGGCTTATGCCTCAAGACAATTGAGAAAACACGAGCAAAATTATCCGACTCATGACTTGGAATTAGCTGCCGTTGTGCATGCATTAAAGATTTGGAGACATTACATAATAGGGAACAAGTGTCAGATCTTCACCGACCACAAAAGCCTAAAGTACATATTCACTCAGAGAGATCTTAATCTAAGGCAGCACAGATGGTTAGAGTTGATCAAGGACTATGACTTGGATATTCAGTATCATCTCGGCAAAGCAAATGTCGTAGCAGACGCTTTAAGTCGGAAAGGTCAAGCTAATATGACTATAGCTCGGTTGATATCTCAAGAGTTATGTTGGGAAATGGAGCGACTCAACTTAGGAATCATTGCACATACTGAAGCCGTGACTATGGAAATTGAGCCTACACTGGAACAAGAGATAAGAAAAGGGCAATTGACAGATGCTAAAATCAAGGAAATCAAGACTCTAATTGGGTTAGGAAAAGCCCCAGACTTCACTGAAGATGATCAAGGAACTATTTGGTTCAGGAAAAGGATCTGTGTACCGGAGGTCGACCATTTTCGTGAACGTATATTGAACAAGGCACACGATTCAACTTATTCCATACACCCTGGTAGTACTAAGATGTATCAGGATTTGAAGGGGAAATATTTGTGGTATGGTTTAAAAAGGGATGTAGCAACCCACGTTGCTTTGTGTGATGTATGTCAGAGAGTAAAAGTAGAGCACCAAAGACCAGCAGGTTTACTTCAACCACTGAAGGTACCAGAGTGGAAATGGGAAGAGATTGGAATGGATTTCATTGTTGAGTTACCTCACACTCGCGATGGTTATGATTCTATATGGGTTGTTGTGGACAGATTAACTAAAGTTGCTCATTTCATACAAGTTAAGACAACCTACAATGGAGCTAACTTAGCGGAGTTGTATATGTCAAGGATTGTATGTTTACAAGGTGTTCCGAAGAAAATAGTATCTGATCAAGGTACTCAATTCACATCACATTTCTGGCAGAAGCTGCATGAATCAATGGATACGAAGCTTAATTTCAGTTTCGCATATCATCCGCAAACAGATGGTCAAACTGAGAGAATCAATCAAATCTTAGAGGATATGTTAAGAGCTTGTGATTTAAAGCATGGAGGTAGTTGGGATAAGAGTTTGTCATATGCAGAATTCTCTTGTAACAATAGTTATCAAGCCAGTCTTAAGATGGCCCCATTCAAAGCGTTATACGGAAGAAAGTGCAGAACGCCATTATACTGGAGTCAGAAAGGAGAAAGTCAGGTTTTTGGACCAGTAATTCTTAAAGAAGCTGAAAGACAAGTTCAAATAATTCGAGATAATCTCAAGACTACACAGTTGCAACTAAAGAGTTATGCTGATACTCGGAGAAGGGAACTGACATTTGAAGTCAGAGATTATGTGTATCTTAAGGTATCACCTATGAGAGGTCTTCAACAATTCATGGTTAAAGGGAAGCTATCACCCAGATACATTGGTCCCTTTCAAATTCTGGAAAGAAAAGGAGAAGTCGCATATCAGTTAGATCTACCTGCTCAATTATCGGATGTTCATGATGTGTTTCATGTTTCTCAGTTAAAGAAGTGTCTTAGAGTACCCGAAGAACAGCTACC
>NC_028457.1:30326489-30458771 GCF_000263155.2 Setaria italica | reverse complement strand
GCCGACCTTCGAGCAACGATGGACAACCGCTGTACGTACTCCCCGGGGCCTATAAAGGTCGCCATCGACCTCGCCCGGAGTTTCCCTTTCCGTTTTGCTACTCACCCGCCACTCTCTCGCACCGCCGCGCCGCCGCCCAAGTCGCGCCGCTGCCCGTACTTTCGCCGGTGAAGTTTCTGTTCTTCTCCGGTGAGGGCCCTCTCCTTCCTTTCCCTCCCTCTCTTCCTCCTCTCCCCCACCGAGGCGCCGCCGCCCGCGCGCCGGCGAGCTCGCCGCCGGCGAGGCCTCCGCCCAGGCCGGCGAGACCCCCTCCCCGTTGGCCATGCCCCTCTATGCTTGGTTGCCTGTTGGAGGAAGAAGATGGAGTTTTTGCAATCTAGTCCCTGAACTCTCTGTTATTCCTTTTACTTAATTTCTTGTGTCTTGTAAAGTTTCCAGAGAAGTCCCTGAAGTTCCTGTATTCTTTTATTTTAACCCGAGCCATGTCATTTTGTAGATCTAACCCTATGTTTCTCTATTTTCGCATGTGCTGTTCACTAAGTCTTGTGAAAATTCCTTGCTAGCCCTTGAAGTATATGGTTAATTCTATTTTAGCCCCTGAACCTTGTTTATCTCGTATCTTCATCGTTTTAAATCCGATTTCAGCGATTCTCGCGCTCACGTGATCATCTCTACATGAATGTTAGTTTTAGGAGTTTGTTGTAAGCCTTTGCATATGTATGTTGTACGGTTTTACTCATTCTTTGTTTGTTTGCCTTGTGTGATCGTGTAGACGACGTGACGTTCGCAAAGGAGCAAGTCCAAGAGCAGCCGTCTTTCAAAGAGGACTTCTCCTAGTTTGCCGAGGAAGGCAAGTGGCCTTCTCCCCCTGCATATTATTTTTGTCCCAATAATATCATGATTTAACACTTTATTTATTTCTTGTATATGCATAAATTTGTCGGGAATACCTATTAAGGATATACCTAGCTTTTAATCTTGTTTCCTTGTATGAACCTATTTAATCATGTTGGGTAGCCTGCTAGTTTCTTAACTATGGGTTGGTAATGTTCTAATCATGAAAGATGTTAATCATGCTTTATTTATGTTCATATACCTATTTAATTGCAAGAACACTTGTTTTAATCGGAATATGGAGAACCACCCAAGAAAACAGTACAACCAAATAATTAATGGGTTGTGGTCCTCATCGCTACTGAAACCCAAGAAAACAGTTCACATGGTTCTCATCTTAGCCGAATAATTAGGCATATGGTTAGCTGGTGGCCTTACCGAAAGGGCAAGGAGGGAGGAGGTGTTGGGTGCACAATCTGAAGTAGTAGCCTTCGCTAAGGTGCTATCTCATTAATGGGTTGTGGTCCGCATCGCTACTGAAACTCTAGCGGGCTACCAGTTACCTCCGTGTCTTTGTAAAGGCTTCGTAGTGGACCCCCCAGCCACTCACCAAAGGAAGTGTTTAAGGGTTTTGCAAACCCGGGCGACACGGGGGACCACGAGTTGTGGGTAAAGTGTACAACCTCTGGAGAGTGTAAACTGATATATCAGCCGTGCTCACGGTTAAGAGCGGCTTGGACCCTCACATGATAATTGAACTTAAAGATGAGAATAAACTGTGTTACCTTTACCTTTGGGTTAATGTTATATGCTTAAGTGTGTTGGTATAAACTTACATCTAATAATTAGTTGCTGCTAAATAAAATTTGATCAACTAAAATGCTAACTGCATCAAGCCTTGAGCTATTCCTTGTGAGCCTTGCATGTTTCCCCCACTTGTTGAGTACCAACCATAAGTGTACTCACCCTTGCCCAAACGCTGTTCAGAAGCTTGTGATGATGTGGGGTTCTTTGACGACTTCGAGGAGTTCTAGGCAGGCGTTCACCAGTCAAGCCTGTGGAGAAGCTGTGCTGTGTGTGTGTGCGTGTTAACACTAGTAGAGAAACGACTTTCCATCCGCCCCCTTTTGTCCTGGTTTAAAGTTGGCCCGGGATAAAAGGTTCACCAACCGGGACTAAAACTCAGTCACTGGTGGGAGGCTCACCAACCGGAACCTTTTATCCCGGTTGCAAAGGCTAATGGGAAAAAAAGACTCTGAGAGGCCTTTTATCCCGGTTTGAAACACCAACCGGGATAAAAGACCCCCCCCCTTTTATCCCGGTTGGTAACACCAACCGAGATAAAAGGGTCAAGAGCCTTTTATCCCGGTTGGAAACACCAACCGGGATAAAAGACCCCCTTTTATCCCGGTTGGTGTTTCAAACCGGGATAAAAGGGCCCCCAACGAACCGCGCACGCGCATATTTCGCGTGAAAAATCGCGTGACTTGTGACTTTGCGACTTGCGCGTGTGGGGGGGCCTGCCTGGGAGCTCCGGAATTTTTTTTTTTTGGAAGCGTCGGCGCTCTCAACCCTTTTGTCCCGGTTGAGTGACCCGGGATAAAAGACCCCCCCCCCCTTTTTGTCCCGGTTGGTTTATCCCGGATGCATTTTCGGGATATTTGCCCCCTACCAACCGGGATTAAAGCTCACTTCTCTACCAGTGTAAGTTATCGGTGAACGATTAAAGTTCCTACTGGTTTATGTACGTTTTTGAGCACTGTCTTTGATGTATTCATTGATGACGTCAACATATGTGTGAGAGCGGATTCTAGCACACATATGCGATGCATTCGGTTTTTGTCCAGAAACCAGGTGTGACACAGGGCTGACTGGACCTCTTCTCTGAACTGGATACGGCCAATGAAGTAACCTTTTATCGGCAATTGCCCCATGTCGAATTGGCGAGCTACTGCCGACGGATTATAGAACTCATAAGTCGGACGGCCTATCCCGGAAAAGAGCCTGGCTGGCAGAATCCCGGGGGAGATAACCAATTTCATAACCGCATTGTCGAAAGAATTGGTATCCGTGTTGAATGTTGCGGGGTTCTCGAACAAGGCATAATCCCTCCTGTATGGGTACCAGTTTATTTTGTCGCCCTTGAGACCTTGGTAGAGGCTTCGGAAGTACTTAGCGACTGAGGCAGGAGGCAGTTTGCTACCAGGAAAACCGATAGCAGACAACCTAAAAGAGGTGCATCGGCGTGACGCTGATGGGTTGTTCTCATTCTCAACACTGGGGAATCGTCTGGTCTCTATTTGCAACCCATACGCCTTCTCCATGTAGAGGTTGAGCCAGAGATTGATGAACCACCAGGGACCACCTTGATTGCGAATGGGTTCGCTTGCCGACAATTTGCTGCCGACGAGATGAAGGGTGTGGTAGACAGACCCAAGCAGAAGCTTCCCCAGGGGAATTTTTTCTTTCCGGGCTAACTTCTCGGCCAGAGTCTGCATCAAGGAAGTCAAGCCTGCTGATCGGCCGCAAAATACAAACTTCTCCAGCCACATCTGTAAGAAAGTCATGTGTTCCCTTTCGCCGACCGACCCAGTTTTCATATGATCCGAGATGAAGCCCTTCCATCCACTAGTGGCCTTGAGCTTTAGTCGGTGTTCTGGTATCTCTTGCGAATATCTCCAAGGGTCGCCCGGGGAGGTGATGTCCAATCCGGTCAACATCAGGACATCGACAAGAGTGGGGGTCATCGGACCAAGGGTGGATCCAACTTATAAGGTTTCGTCAACTAGCCATAGCACTTCGGGTTAACCCTTTTACACGAAGTGAGGACGAAAGTGTAAGTATGGTGCTATGTGTACGCGTGCCTACCCCTCGGAAGGGTTGGGCGGTGCGCCAGCACTGGACCGACCAGGACGTCGGGTTCTTTGAGCGGGGTGAATGTGACACCCGACCCAATTTGGTTGGCGTAGTGTGACCCATGAGCTGGGCGGTGCGGCTTTGGTGGACATGGTGTTACAAAGTGGAATTGAATGAATAAAGTAAATATCCTGGAAAAATTTGCAGGGGCCGGACTGTTCAGTGCTTTTGTTCATTTCATCGTACAGCAATTTGGGTTTCAAAATGGGGCCAGAAAATGCCACAATTCCTATACAAGTTCAGACTGCCTGTGTAGTACTGCAGTCTGAACAAGTGGACGTTGCAATTGTTTGTCAATCACCTTCCACACTTGACAGCGATGGCCATACCACAGACCTTGACCTTGTGTCTGGGCATGGAGATTAGGCAGATTTCAATACCCTTGTTAGGTGTAACGTGCCATCGTTACAGTTGCATGTCACTGGCTAGACGACGCTAGATGGCCCCTTCCCCATGCTAGAGGACGGAGACCTTGACCCGCCGCTCGGCCGCCGACGCCAACCACAGATGACCTGTTCAACAATGACATATCTGCATCTTCTTATACAAGGTTAGGTCATTGCACTTGCCGCTGCACTGAAATTCCAAGCTTTTCTGATCAATGAGATCCAACGCTGTTGCAAGGGGGAAGTATTGGTGAATCTACATACAAACTTCCTGCACGATTTCATTTTCTCGCTGCTCAAGTGATGTCAATAAGAGGAGGAACAGGGATGATGGTTGAGTAGGAAGTGCTATTTGGGTTTTCAACTGGCTCCTCTGTTTCTGCGTTGTTTAATTTGGTAAGCTCAAATTGATTGTCTGGTCCATAAAGGGTTCAGATGTTTTCTTTCCTCTCTCTCTCTCTTCCTAAGTCACGCTTCATATACGTGTCTTCATCATGCACCTATTTCTTCTCATTTCGTTGATCATGCACTTGTTTTCTGCTAGAGAATTCATTTTCTAGTGTCTCCACTTTTTCCAGGAGTTAACGTGTGATCTGTTGGTTTTCAGTGATTGTGTGGTTGTCACACATTTATCTGTTCTATACTTTGTCCACTATTTTCTGCCAGAGAATTCATTTTCTCGATGCTCAAGTGATGCCGATAAGAGGAGGAACAGAGAGGATGCTTCAGTAGGAACTGCTCCTTGCGTTTTCATCCTCCTCCTCTGTCTCTGCATCATATCCTTTCAGTTTGGTAAGCTCGAATTGAACAGTTAGTCCATAACGATTCAGATTTCATAATCTTTCTCCTCCTAGCTCAAGCTTGATTTGCATGTGTTGATTATGCACCACTTCATTTTTCTTTCTGTTAGAGAGATGATTGAAGAGTAGTTGCTCCTTCAGCTGCACAATTCATGTGACACAAGGAAGATGAAGCTTTTAGCCAGGAAGTGATGGCTCTCCAGTTTCCAGCTACCTCTCTGCTGATTTGCGTCCTTCAGCTCTGGTTTGCTCTGCCTCTGCTCAGGGTATGTTTTTTGCTCTGCTCATGGTTTCCATCGTCATTACCATAAGTCTGCTCATGGTGAATCAAACAATCATAGTAGAGGTTTCTTTTGCATGATACTAAATATTGTCCCAATTTATTACATCGTTTTAAAGCACAAAATAAAATGACAGAATGCTAACTCCTTATAGCTCATACCACACTGTACTACTCATTTTTGTGGTGATGGGCTCATCATAATTATCTGTTTCTATTTCATTATGGTGAATTGCTTGAAGTGATAAATACTCATCACATTTCCTCTGCTATAGTGAGGAAAAGGAGAGGAGGATGCGAGGCAATCTGGTTTGGGAGACAGTACTGTCTTTGAAAGAGGTGTATTTCCTTCATTCCGTATCTGCCTATTAATTGGTTAGCACAATGTGTTCCATTAAGATTAATTCATAGTTACGAAGTGTCAGTAGTCTCACAAACTTGTGTTGCAGTTGCAGGCGTGTATCATTGTCGGTTGATATTTTTTTTCGAGGGATACCAGTGTGAATTCTATCGAATTTACTGCCTCACACTGCTGCTTGAAGTGATCCTCTGCGTCTTCTCCAGTCAAGGAAGAATAAGGTCATCTGCTTGCAGTTCTGGTAGTGCACAAAGGTCTGTACTATCCAGAGATTCTTTATTTCTCAATTCAACTACCCTTCTCAGTTTTATCCATTTTTCTTTCATGGTGACGACCACATATTGGCTATCGATGTTCAGTTCATTGAGGGATATTATTTGAGCAATTAGTCTTTGTTCCTCTTCCTTCAGTATTGAGTTGACCTTCAGAAACAAACTGTTGTTGCTGCTGGTGGATGATCTTGCATCCTTGACTTCTATTGTCAGTCAGGCCTGTTGAAAATAGGTATTTGATTCAGGTAAGGCTTGTGCACTTGAGCGCACTGGAATCTTCTAACTTCTTCCAAGAATTGTTACAAGTTACGTCCATTTCTCATTCATGGAAATGAAATCCTGCAGCCTCCTATATTCTTTTGACTTGCAATGTAACATTACTAGCACTTGAAAGGTCAGGTTTTCTGGAGTAGATTTATGGATGAAAGAAGCTAAATGAGTCGACCAACTCTTGAAAATTACACTGAAAAAATAAGGAGTATACTTTCCACATACAGATATAATGGCAAGTCAAAGCAAAAACATGTAAACTCAGTCAACTACAAGCAGAAGCCTGAGTTCCGGAAGGCTAGGTGCTATCTACTAGCAGGCAGGATAGACCTATTTTCATAGCAATCAGTCCTTATTGTAGATGAAGTTATAAATGCACAAAAAACAAGAATAATATCCACAAATGGCTAGTGTGAAAGGAAATCAAAGATCCATTACATGGGTTTTAGTCTGGAACATAGTGCATAAGGGAGTCTAAAACTCATGGATGGATGCACCTAAGTCCACCCAAGATGGTTTTGTCTATATGCCCGCTAGTGCATGGTGTGAATTTTTCCTAGGTGCTTTCATCATTTACATATCCTTTATTCTCTTCGCAATCAGTGTGAGATTATGTCAAGTAGTAGTTTACAGAATATAATGAGTACTCATAGGAGCATGTGGTGTTGTACGTCTTTCAAGTGTGTACGGATTTGACATACTGCTGTAAACTTTATAAATTTCAGGTCCAAGTTCAATCGTTTATGGAATAACACTGTGAAAGCTTGTTCAAGGAATCTCACTAGCTAGTCCTTCATATTACTGGTTTTCTTAGCTCTGAAAAGATATATTGGTGGTGGTGGGTCTGCTTCAGGGATTCACCTAATGGCAACCATATTATTTTCTTTTGCGGGATCATGCATCCAAAAGCTCCAAGAACTTATTATAGAGGAAGCGATACAGATACTAGGTGTTAAACAAGAGCTTAGTGACCTGCAACGAACAATGATACAAATACAGTGTTTTCTGAAAGATGCTGACCGAAGGAGGATTGAAGACTTAGCAGTTAGTAATTGGATTGGTGAGCTGAAGGATGCAATGTATGATGCTGATGATATAATTGACATGGTCAGGTTTAAAGGGAGCAATCTACTAGGAGAAAACTCTTCATCATTATCAAGAAAATTAATTACATGCAATGGATTTGCAACTTTCTCTTGCTTTTCGAATCTAAAGACACGTCATGAGATTGCGGTACAGATTAGAGGCCTCACCAAAAGAATAGAGATGATTAAAGAGTTAGGTACAAATTTCAAGTTTGAAACAGAACCTATTGATAGAGTATTAGTATCAAATATGAGAAAAACATCCCACCTGGTAGAACCAAATCTTGTTGGAAAAGAGATCATACATGCTATGAATAGATTGGTAGGGTTGGTGCTAGAACACAGGGACAAGAAGGCTTACAAGATGGCAATTGTTGGAACAGGAGGAATTGGAAAAACAACACTAGCTCAGAAAATATACAATGATCAAAGAGTGAAGGGTAACTTTAAGAAGTATGCATGGATTTGCGTTTCCCAACAGTACTCTCAAGTTGCTCTATTGAAAGAAATACTTCGAAATGTTGGAGTGGACAAAGAAAATTGTGAAAGCATCGGAGAGCTTCAAGCCAAACTTGCAGAAGCCATTGAAGGAGACAGCTTTTTCCTTGTGTTGGATGACTTGTGGGAGTCTGATGTATGGACCAATTTACTAAGAACTCCACTCAATGCTGCAGCTCAAGTAACAATTGTAACAACAACTCGACATGACACAGTTGCAAAGGCAATTGGAGTGGAACACATGCATCGAGTCGAATTGATGTCAGTGGAAGTAGGATGGGAGCTACTTTGGAAGAGTATGAACATATCTGATGAGAAAGAAGTGCACAACGTGCAGGACAAAGGAATGGAAATTGTTCGGAAATGTGGTGGCCTTCCTCTTGCAATTAGGACTATGGCTAGTGTTCTCGCAGTGAAGGAGACAACAGAGAGTGAATGGCAGAAGATTCTAGACAATGATGCTTGGTCCATAAGTAAGCTCCCTGCTGAACTCAGAGGTGCTTTGTACTTGAGTTATGATCAGCTACCACAAAACCTGAAGCAATGTTTTCTTTACTGTGCTTTGTATCCTGAAGATCGGACACTACGTTGTGATGATCTTGTCAGGCTCTGGATTGCCGAGGGCTTTATTGAAAAGCAAAATAACCAACTACTAGAAGATACAGCAGAAGAATACTTCTTTGAGTTGATCTCAAGGAACCTCCTCCTACCAGATCCTCGGTATGCAGAACCATACAGGTGCAAAATGCATGACCTC
This sequence comes from Setaria italica, assembly GCF_000263155.2. Lineage (NCBI taxonomy): Eukaryota > Viridiplantae > Streptophyta > Magnoliopsida > Poales > Poaceae > Setaria > Setaria italica. Next base: position 30,450,315 of record NC_028457.1, on the reverse strand, counting down.
TTAAGACAACTTGCTCAGCATTTATCAAGAGAAGAGTGTTTCTTTGGAGACCCACGATCGTTGGATTGCAGGAGTATATCTAAATTGCGACGTGTGTCAGTTGTAACATGCAATGATATGATCTCTTTACCTATTGTGGACAGGCATCAACTCAAAGTGAGAACTTCAATAAATTTCTGTGGCAAGTCATTGGTAGTTGAATCTTCAATTTTCAAGCGATTTCCATATATTCGTGTTTTGGATTTAAGTGGGTCAAGTGTAGAAAATATTCCAGATTATATTGGAAGTTTGATTCATTTGCGCTTGTTGAATCTTAATGACACCAGCATAACTTGCCTTCCGGAGTCTATTGGTTCTCTCAAAAACCTTGAGGTATTGGAATTGAACAAGTGTGACAGTTTGCACAGCCTTCCTTTAGCAATCTGTAGATTATTTAACTTAAGGAGTCTTGGTCTCAAAGGTTCGGCAATAAATAAGGTTCCAAAAGGTATTGGGGGTTTGAAATACCTCAATAATTTAGATGGATTTCCAATTTGTGGTAGAAGTGATTATAGCACTGCAATGCAAGATGGATGGAATCTAGAAGAGTTGGGTCCTCTTTTGCAGTTGAGGCACCTTCTTATTACAAAATTGGAAGCATCTGCTGTTTGCAGTATAGATTCTCTACTAACTAATAAAAAGCATCTTAAAGAATTAGATTTACGTTGCACTGAATGTGCGGAGGAACCATACTCTGAAGAGGTTATTAGTAATATTGAGAAGGTATTTGATCAGCTAATACCTCCAAAAAACCTGGAAGCTCTACGTTTCAAGCGATTTTGTGGTCGGAGGTTTCCTACCTGGTTAGGTGCTGCTAGACATTTGCCTTCACTAAAATACTTGATACTTAAAAATTGCAAATCCTATACGCAACTTCCTCCAATCGGGCACCTTCCCAACTTGAAATTCCTGAGAATCCAGGGAGCAACTGCAGTCACCAAGATTGGACCTGAATTTATTGGCTTGGGGGTGGGTAATTTCGGATCTCCAGAGGCAGTTGCTTTCCCCAAGCTTGAAACGTTGTCCATCGGGTATATGCCCAACTGGGAGGAGTGGACCTTTGTAGTTGAAGAAGAAGAAGCAACGGCAGCAGGTAAGGAAGGTGGAGAGGATGGAGCTGCTGCAAAGCAAAAGGGGGAAGCCCCACCTCCAAGGATGCAGCTGCTGCCACGTTTGAAGGGCCTGGATTTTTACAGCTGCCCCAAGCTGAGAGCTCTTCCACGGCAGCTTGGACAGGAAGCCACCAGCTTGAAGGAGCTCCGATTAAAATTCATGGACAATATTAAGGTGGTGGAGAACTTCCCATTTCTGTCTGAGGAACTTTCAGTCTCATATTGTGAATGCCTGGAGAGGATCTCAAATATTCCCCAGATGAAACTGTTGCGTGTAGGTCTATGTGAAGCTCTGAGGTGTGTTGAGGGTTTGGACAAGTTGCACCAGCTGTTTCTGACAGAGGATATGGAAGATGTCTCCTCACAATGGCTAGCTGGACTCCAAGAGCGTCACCAACAGCTGCACGGAGAAGACCTGGATGTCTACCCTTGGGAGGAGTGATACTTTTATATAGCTACGAATGTGCAAGGTATGACCATTCACTGGATATTTTGCATATTTATTTCTCCTCCGCTTTCCATTCGTGCTCTGTTTTCTTGCCATTGGAAGTGACTGGAGCTATCTTTCCTTAATCATGTGATTGGTCGTGAAGCTACATGACGTTGTATGCATGGAAGGAGTGCATGCTTCTGGATGAAGGACTGGAGAATGATTGTTCAAGAACCACAGCAATCAGGATGAGCAAACCACTTCCATCAATAAAAAGAATAAAATATGAGCTAACCACAGCAATTAATCAAGATGAGCAGACGGCTTCCTCTCTTGTTTCTAGACTGTGGGAAGGCTTGCGTCTTGTTATTTAAGTGTTTGACCATCCTTGTGGTGTATGTATGAATGAAAACGTGTGCTACACTGCTACTTGAGTTTCTCAATTAATTCTGTGATGAACTTGCACCTGTTGTAGATTGTGATCTTGTAATGCGAAGAACTGCATCGGCTGTTGCGTGCTTTCTGTTGCTGCTAGGAAAAGTGAGCTCTTGTTTCGCTGTTCCTACCAACATTAATGTATATAAAAAAAACTGCTCTTACTTATTTTAGTCATGCATCTTCTGTGAACCAACCAAGGAGAAATGCGAGGCAGATTCATTCTGTAGTAGCGACAAGAAATGCAGGTTAAAATCATATCTTGGCCGGTGCCTGCAACTTACACGTAATATGGGTGAAATCGTACTCATTTCTGTTTATATGTTTCCAGCATAATGCTTTTTTTTTAAAAAAAGAGTTCCAACTACTTTTATCGGAAGCAGTTTCCACTTTGCAGCTTACTCTTTAAAGCCACATTCAATGTCACAGGTTTCTTATTCAAAGATAAAAAGTGACACGTTTTTGAGCTCCCTGACGTGAAGAACCTCTCCCAAAACTACTGGAAATTGTGGGTTTGCCGAGTGCCAAGTTCTTTGCCGAGTGTATTCTATCAAGCACTCGGCAAAGAAGCTATTTGTCGAGTGTCAACACAAAAACACTCGGCAAACAACGCGACACATGGTAAACAGATCAAAAGACACTAGGCAAAAACGCGCATGGACACTCGGCAAAGAACGTGCCACGTGTACATCCGTTAGTATGTTTGCCCGGTGTTGTTAGTGGAAACACTTAGCAAAGACTTACACTCGACAAAAATATCCAAAGGCACTTGGCAAATTTTGGCCCTCGGCAAAAGAGAAAAAAACACTCAGCAAAGTGGAATTGAATGAATAAAGTAAATATCCTGGAAAAATTTGCAGGGGCCTGACTGTTCAGTGCTTTTGTTCATTTCATCGTACAGCAATTTGGGTTTCAAAATCGGGCCAGAAAATGCCACAATTCCTATACAAGTTCAGACTGCCTGTGTAGTACTGCTGTCTGAACAAGGGGACGTTGCAATTGTTTGTCAATCACCTTCCACACTTGACAGCGATGGCCATACCACAGACCTTGACCTTGTGTCTGGGCATGGAGATTAGGCAGATTTCAATACCCTTGTTAGGTGTAACGTGCCATCGTTACAGTTGCATGTCACTGGCTAGACGACGCTACATGGCCCCTTCCCCATGCTAGAGGACGGAGACCTTGACCCGCTCGGCCGCCGACGCCAACCACAGATGACCTGTTCAACAATGACATATCTGCATCTTCTTATACAAGGTTAGGTCATTGCACTTGCCACTGCACTGAAATTCCAAGCTTTTCTGATCAATGAGATCCAACGCTGTTGCAAGGGGGAAGTATTGGTGAATCTACATACAAACTTCCTGCACGATTTCATTTTCTCGCTGCTCAAGTGATGTCAATAAGAGGAGGAACAGGGATGATGGTTGAGTAGGAAGTGCTATTTGGGTTTTCAACTGGCTCCTCTGTTTCTGCGTTGTTTAATTTGGTAAGCTCAAATTGATTGTCTGGTCCATAAAGGGTTCGGATGTTTTCTTTCCTCTCTCTCTCTTCCTAAGTCACGCTTCACATACGTGTCTTCATCATGCACCTATTTCTTCTCATTTCGTTGATCATGCACTTGTTTTCTGCTAGAGAATTCATTTTCTAGTGTCTCCACTTTTTCCAGGAGTTAACGTGTGATCTGTTGGTTTTCAGTGATTGTGTGGTTGTCACACATTTATCTGTTCTATACTTTGTCCACTATTTTCTGCCAGAGAATTCATTTTCTCGATGCTCAAGTGATGCCGATAAGAGGAGGAATAGAGAGGATGCTTCAGTAGGAACTGCTCCTTGCGTTTTCATCCTCCTCCTCTGTCTCTGCATCATATCCTTTCAGTTTGGTAAGCTCGAATTGAACAGTTAGTCCATAACGATTCAGATTTCATAATCTTTCTCCTCCTAGCTCAAGCTTGATTTGCATGTGTTGATTATGCACCACTTCATTTTTCTTTCTGTTAGAGAGATGATTGAAGAGTAGTTGCTCCTTCAGCTGCACAATTCATGTGACACAAGGAAGATGAAGCTTTTAGCCAGGAAGTGATGGCTCTCCAGTTTCCAGCTACCTCTCTGCTGATTTGCGTCCTTTAGCTCTGGTTTGCTCTGCCTCTGCTCAGGGTATGTTTTTTGCTCTGCTCATGGTTTCCATCGTCATTACCATAAGTCTGCTCATGGTGAATCAAACAATCATAGTAGAGGTTTCTTTTGCATGATACTAAATATTGTCCCAATTTATTACATCGTTTTAAATCACAAAATAAAATGACAGAATGCTAACTCCTTATAGCTCATACCACACTGTACTACTCATTTTTGTGGTGATGGGCTCATCATAATTATCTGTTTCTATTTCATTATGGTGAATTGCTTGAAGTGATAAATACTCATCACATTTCCTCTGCTATAGTGAGGAAAAGGAGAGGAGGATGCGAGGCAATCTGGTTTGGGAGACAGTACTGTCTTTGAAAGAGGTGTATTTCCTTCATTCCGTATCTGCCTATTAATTGGTTAGCACAATGTGTTCCATTAAGATTAATTCATAGTTACGAAGTGTCAGTAGTCTCACAAACTTGTGTTGCAGTTGCAGGCGTGTATCATTGTCGGTTGATATTTTTTTTTCGAGGGATACCATTGTGAATTCTGTCGAATTTACTGCCTCACACTGCTGCTTGAAGTGATCCTCTGGGTCTTCTCCAGTCAAGGAAGAATAAGGTCATCTGCTTGCAGTTCTGGTAGTGCACAAAGGTCCGTACTATCCAGAGATTCTTTATTTCTCAATTCAACTACCCTTCTCAGTTTTATCCATTTTTCTTTCCCTTTCAAGCAGAGTAATCGTGACTCTTTCATGGTGACGACCACATATTGGCTATCGATGTTCAGTTCATTGAGGGATATTATTTGAGCAATTAGTCTTTGTTCCTCTTCCTTCAGTATTGAGTTGACCTTCAGAAACAAACTGTTGTTGCTGCTGGTGGATGATCTTGCATCCTTGACTTCTATTGTCAGTCAGGCCTGTTGAAAATAGGTCTTTGATTCAGGTAAGGCTTGTGCACTTGAGCGCACTGGAATCTTCTAACTTCTTCCAAGAATTGTTACAAGTTACGTCCATTTCTCATTCATGGAAATGAAATCCTGCAGCCTCCTATATTCTTTTGACTTGCAATGTAACATTACTAGCACTTGAAAGGTCAGATTTTCTGGAGTAGATTTATGGATGAAAGAAGCTAAATGAGTCGACCAACTCTTGAAAATTTAAAGCTGTTTTTAGTATGAGAGGAGGGTTGGAAATATGTGAGCATGGAAATATGTGACCAGTTAGGTTGCTAGAAAGGAAACATTGCTAGAATATGCAAATCAGTCAGTTTGAGTCATTTGATGTTTATCTTTCTATTTAGCTGAGCAGGAACTAGCGCTTAAGTCAGAAATAAATGTGCACACAAGAGACAATTACACTGAAAAAATAAGGAGTATACTTTCCACATACAGATATAATGGCAAGTCAAAGCAAAAACATGTAAACTCAGTCAACTACAAGCAGAAGCCTGAGTTCCGGAAGGCTAGGTGCTATCTACTAGCAGGATAGACCTATTTGCATAGCAATCAGTCCTTATTGTAGATGAAGTTATAAATGCACAAAAAACAAGAATAATATCCACAAATGGCTAGTGTGAAAGGAAATCAAAGATCCATTACATGGGTTTTAGTCTGGAACATAGTGCATAAGGGAGTCTAAAACTCATGGATGGATGCACCTAAGTCCACCCAAGATGGTTTTGTCTATCTGCCCGATAGTGCATGGTGTGAATTTTTCCTAGGTGCTTTCATCATTTACATATCCTTTATTCTCTTCGCAATCAGTGTGAGATTATGTCAAGTAGTAGTTTACAGAATATAATGAGTACTCATAGGAGCATGTGGTGTTGTACATCTTTCAAGTGCGTACGGATTTGACATACTGCTGTAAACTTTATAAATTTCAGGTCCAAGTTCAATCGTTTATGGAATAACACTGTGAAAGCTTGCTCAAGGAAACTCACTAGCTAGTCCCTCATATTACTGGTTTTCTTAGCTCTGAAAAGATATATTGGTGGTGGTGGGTCTGCTTCAGGGATTCACCTAATGGCAACCATATTATTTTCTTTTGCGGGATCATGCATCCAAAAGCTCCAAGAACTTATTATAGAGGAAGCGATACAGATACTAGGTGTTAAACAAGAGCTTAGTGACCTGCAACGAACAATGACACAAATACAGTGTTTTCTGAAAGATGCTGACCGGAGGAGGATTGAAGACTTAGCAGTTAGTAATTGGATTGGTGAGCTGAAGGATGCAATGTATGATGCTGATGATATAATTGACATGGTCAGGTTTAAAGGGAGCAATCTACTAGGAGAAAACTCTTCATCATTATCAAGAAAATTAATTACATGCAATGGATTTGCAACTTTCTCTTGCTTTTTGAATCTAAAGACACGTCATGAGATTGCGGTACAGATTAGAGGCCTCAACAAAAGAATAGAGATGATTAAAGAGTTAGGTACAAATTTCAAGTTTGAAACAGAACCTATTGATAGAGTATTAGTATCAAATATGAGAAAAACATCCCACCTGGTAGAACCAAATCTTGTTGGAAAAGAGATCATACATGCTACCAATAGATTGGTAGGGTTGGTGCTAGAACACAAGGACAAGAAGGCTTACAAGATGGCAATTGTTGGAACAGGAGGAGTTGGAAAAACAACACTAGCTCAGAAAATATACAATGATCAAAGAGTGAAGGGTAACTTTAAGAAGTATGCATGGATTTGCGTTTCCCAACAGTACTCTCAAGTTGCTCTATTGAATGAAATACTTCGAAATGTTGGAGTGGACAAAGAAAATTGTGAAAGCATCGGAGAGCTTCAAGCCAAACTTGCAGAAGCCATTGAAGGAGACAGCTTTTTCCTTGTGTTGGATGACTTGTGGGAGTCTGATGTATGGACCAATTTACTAAGAACTCCACTCAATGCTGCAGCTCAAGTAACAATTGTAACAACAACTCGACATGATACAGTTGCAAAGGCAATTGGAGTGGAACACATGCATCGAGTCGAATTGATGTCAGTGGAAGTAGGATGGGAGCTGCTTTGGAAGAGTATGAACATATCTGATGAGAAAGAAGTGCACAACGTGCAGGACAAAGGAATGGAAATTGTTCGAAAATGTGGTGGCCTTCCTCTTGCAATTAGGACTATGGCTAGTGTTCTTGCAGTGAAGGAGACAACAGAGAGTGAATGGCAGAAGATTCTAGACAATGATGCTTGGTCCATAAGTAAGCTCCCTGCTGAACTCAGAGGTGCTTTGTACTTGAGTTATGATCAGCTACCACAAAACCTGAAGCAATGTTTTCTTTACTGTGCTTTGTATCCTGAAGATTGGACACTACGTTGTGATGATCTTGTCAGGCTCTGGATTGCCGAGGGCTTTATTGAAAAGCAAAATAACCAACTACTAGAAGATACAGCAGAAGAATACTTCTGTGAGTTGGTCTCAAGGAACCTCCTCCTACCAGATCCTCGGTATGCAGAACCATACAGGTGCACAATGCATGACCTCTTAAGACAACTTGCTCAGCATTTATCAAGAGAAGAGTGTTTCTTTGGAGACCCACGATCGTTGGATTGCAGGAGTATATCTAAATTGCGACGTGTGTCAGTTGTAACATGCAATGATATGATCTCTTTACCTATTGTGGACAGGCATCAACTCAAAGTGAGAACTTCAATAAATTTCTGTGGCAAGTCATTGGTAGTTGAATCTTCAATTTTCAAGCGATTTCCATATATTCGTGTTTTGGATTTAAGTGGGTCAAGTGTAGAAAATATTCCAGATTATATTGGAAGTTTGATTCATTTGCGCTTGTTGAATCTTAATGACACCAGCATAACTTGCCTTCCGGAGTCTATTGGTTCTCTCAAAAACCTTGAGGTATTGGAATTGAACAAGTGTGACAGTTTGCACAGCCTTCCTTTAGCAATCTGTAGATTATTTAACTTAAGGAGTCTTGGTCTCAAAGGTTCGGCAATAAATAAGGTTCCAAAAGGTATTGGGGGTTTGAAATACCTCAATAATTTAGATGGATTTCCAATTTGTGGTAGAAGTGATTATAGCACTGCAATGCAAGATGGATGGAATCTAGAAGAGTTGGGTCCTCTTTTGCAGTTGAGGCAGCTTCTTATTACAAAATTGGAAGCATCTGCTGTTTGCAGTATAGATTCACTACTAACTAATAAAAAGCATCTTAAAGAATTATATTTATATTGCACTGAATGTGCGGAGGAACCATACTCTGAAGAGGTTATTAGTAATATTGAGAAGGTATTTGATCAGCTAATACCTCCAAAAAACCTGGAAGCTCTAGTTTTGAAGCGATTTTGTGGTCGGAGGTTTCCTACCTGGTTAGGTGCTGCTAGACATTTGCCTTCACTAAAATACTTGATACTTAAACATTGCAAATCCTATACGCAACTTCCTCCAATCGGGCACCTTCCCAACTTGAAATTCCTGAGAATCCAGGGAGCAACTGCAGTCACCAAGATTGGACCTGAATTTATTGGCTTGGGGGTGGGTAATTTCGGATCTCCAGAGGCAGTTGCTTTCCCCAAGCTTGAAATTTTGTCCATCGGGTATATGCCCAACTGGGAGGAGTGGACCTTTGTAGTTGAAGAAGAAGAAGCAACGGCAGCAGGTAAGGAAGGTGGAGAGGATGGAGCTGCTGCAAAGCAAAAGGGGGAAGCCCCACCTCCAAGGATGCAGCTGCTGCCACGTTTGAAGGGCCTGGATTTTTACAGCTGCCCCAAGCTGAGAGCTCTTCCACGGCAGCTTGGACAGGAAGCCACCAGCTTGAAGGAGCTCCGATTAAAATTCATGGACAATATTAAGGTGGTGGAGAACTTCCCATTTCTGTCTGAGGAACTTTCAGTCTCATATTGTGAATGCCTGGAGAGGATCTCAAATATTCCCCAGATGAAACTGTTGCGTGTAGGTCTATGTGAAGCTCTGAGGTGTGTTGAGGGTTTGGACAAGTTGCACCAGCTGTTTCTGACAGAGGATATGGAAGATGTCTCCTCACAATGGCTAGCTGGACTCCAAGAGCGTCACCAACAGCTGCACGGAGAAGACCTGGATGTCTACCCTTGGGAGGAGTGATACTTTTATATAGCTACGAATGTGCAAGGTATGACCATTCACTGGATATTTTGCATATTTATTTCTCCTCCGCTTTCCATTCGTGCTCTGTTTTCTTGCCATTGGAAGTGACTGGAGCTATCTTTCCTTAATCATGTGATTGGTCGTGAAGCTACATGACGTTGTATGCATGGAAGGAGTGCATGCTTCTGGATGAAGGACTGGAGAATGATTGTTCAAGAACCACAGCAATCAGGATGAGCAAACCACTTCCATCAATAAAAAGAATAAAATATGAGCTAACCACAGCAATTAATCAAGATGAGCAGACGGCTTCCTCTCTTGTTTCTAGACTGTGGGAAGGCTTGCGTCTTGTTATTTAAGTGTTTGACCATCCTTGTGGTGTATGTATGAATGAAAACGTGTGCTACACTGCTACTTGAGTTTCTCAATTAATTCTGTGATGAACTTGCACCTGTTGTAGATTGTGATCTTGTAATGCGAAGAACTGCATCGGCTGTTGCGTGCTTTCTGTTGCTGCTAGGAAAAGTGAGCTCTTGTTTCGCTGTTCCTACCAACATTAATGTATATAAAAAAAACTGCTCTTACTTATTTTAGTCATGCATCTTCTGTGAACCAACCAAGGAGAAATGCGAGGCAGATTCATTCTGTAGTAGCGACAAGAAATGCAGGTTAAAATCATATCTTGGCCGGTGCCTGCAACTTACACGTAATATGGGTGAAATCGTACTCATTTCTGTTTATATGTTTCCAGCATAATGCTTTTTTTTTAAAAAAAGAGTTCCAACTACTTTTATCGGAAGCAGTTTCCACTTTGCAGCTTACTCTTTAAAGCCACATTCAATGTCACAGGTTTCTTATTCAAAGATAAAAAGTGACACGTTTTTGAGCTCCCTGACGTGAAGAACCTCTCCCAAAACTACTGGAAATTGTGGGTTTGCCGAGTGCCAAGTTCTTTGCCGAGTGTATTCTATCAAGCACTCGGCAAAGAAGCTATTTGTCGAGTGTCAACACAAAAACACTCGGCAAACAACGCGACACATGGTAAACAGATCAAAAGACACTAGGCAAAAACGCGCATGGACACTCGGCAAAGAACGTGCCACGTGTACATCCGTTAGTATGTTTGCCCGGTGTTGTTAGTGGAAACACTTAGCAAAGACTTACACTCGACAAAAATATCCAAAGGCACTTGGCAAATTTTGGCCCTCGGCAAAAGAGAAAAAAACACTCAGCAAAGTGGAATTGAATGAATAAAGTAAATATCCTGGAAAAATTTGCAGGGGCCTGACTGTTCAGTGCTTTTGTTCATTTCATCGTACAGCAATTTGGGTTTCAAAATCGGGCCAGAAAATGCCACAATTCCTATACAAGTTCAGACTGCCTGTGTAGTACTGCTGTCTGAACAAGGGGACGTTGCAATTGTTTGTCAATCACCTTCCACACTTGACAGCGATGGCCATACCACAGACCTTGACCTTGTGTCTGGGCATGGAGATTAGGCAGATTTCAATACCCTTGTTAGGTGTAACGTGCCATCGTTACAGTTGCATGTCACTGGCTAGACGACGCTACATGGCCCCTTCCCCATGCTAGAGGACGGAGACCTTGACCCGCTCGGCCGCCGACGCCAACCACAGATGACCTGTTCAACAATGACATATCTGCATCTTCTTATACAAGGTTAGGTCATTGCACTTGCCGCTGCACTGAAATTCCAAGCTTTTCTGATCAATGAGATCCAACGCTGTTGCAAGGGGGAAGTATTGGTGAATCTACATACAAACTTCCTGCACGATTTCATTTTCTCGCTGCTCAAGTGATGTCAATAAGAGGAGGAACAGGGATGATGGTTGAGTAGGAAGTGCTATTTGGGTTTTCAACTGGCTCCTCTGTTTCTGCGTTGTTTAATTTGGTAACCTCAAATTGATTGTCTGGTCCATAAAGGGTTCAGATGTTTTCTTTCCTCTGTCTCTCTTCCTAAGTCACGCTTCATATACGTGTCTTCATCATGCACCTATTTCTTCTCATTTCGTTGATCATGCACTTGTTTTCTGCTAGAGAATTCATTTTCTAGTGTCTCCACTTTTTCCAGGAGTTAACGTGTGATCTGTTGGTTTTCAGTGATTGTGTGGTTGTCACACATTTATCTGTTCTATAGTTTGTCCACTATTTTCTGCCAGAGAATTCATTTTCTCGATGTTCAAGTGATGCCGATAAGAGGAGGAACAGAGAGGATGCTTCAGTAGGAACTGCTCCTTGCGTTTTCATCCTCCTCCTCTGTCTCTGCATCATATCCTTTCAGTTTGGTAAGCTCGAATTGAACAGTTAGTCCATAACGATTCAGATTTCATAATCTTTCTCCTCCTAGCTCAAGCTTGATTTGCATGTGTTGATTATGCACCACTTCATTTTTCTCTCTGTTAGAGAGATGATTGAAGAGTAGTTGCTCCTTCAGCTGCACAATTCATGTGACACAAGGAAGATGAAGCTTTTAGCCAGGAAGTGATGGCTCTCCAGTTTCCAGCTACCTCTCTGCTGATTTGCGTCCTTTAGCTCTGGTTTGCTCTGCCTCTGCTCAGGGTATGTTTTTTGCTCTGCTCATGGTTTCCATCGTCATTACCATAAGTCTGCTCATGGTGAATCAAACAATCATAGTAGAGGTTTCTTTTGCATGATACTAAATATTGTCCCAATTTATTACATCGTTTTAAAGCACAAAATAAAATGACAGAATGCTAACTCCTTATACCTCATACCACACTGTACTACTCATTTTTGTGGTGATGGGCTCATCATAATTATCTGTTTCTATTTCATTATGGTGAATTGCTTGAAGTGATAAATACTCATCACATTTCCTCTGCTATAGTGAGGAAAAGGAGAGGAGGATGCGAGGCAATCTGGTTTGGGAGACAGTACTTTCTTTGAAAGAGGTGTATTTCCTTCATTCTGTATCTGCCTATTAATTGGTTAGCACAATGTGTTCCATTAAGATTAATTCATAGTTACGAAGTGTCAGTAGTCTCACAAACTTGTGTTGCAGTTGCAGGCGTGTATCATTGTCGGTTGATATTTTTTTTTCGAGGGATACCATTGTGAATTCTATCGAATTTACTGCCTCACACTGCTGCTTGAAGTGATCCTCTGCGTCTTCTCCAGTCAAGGAAGAATAAGGTCATCTGCTTGCAGTTCTGGTAGTGCACAAAGGTCTGTACTATCCAGAGATTCTTTATTTCTCAATTCAACTACCCTTCTCAGTTTTATCCATTTTTCTTTCATGGTGACGACCACATATTGGCTATCGATGTTCAGTTCATTGAGGGATATTATTTGAGCAATTAGTCTTTGTTCCTCTTCCTTCAGTATTGAGTTGACCTTCAGAAACAAACTGTTGTTGCTGCTGGTGGATGATCTTGCATCCTTGACTTCTATTGTCAGTCAGGCCTGTTGAAAATAGGTCTGTGATTCAGGTAAGGCTTGTGCACTTGAGCGCACTGGAATCTTCTAACTTCTTCCAAGAATTGTTACAAGTTACGTCCATTTCTCATTCATGGAAATGAAATCCTGCAGCCTCCTATATTCTTTTGACTTGCAATGTAACATTACTAGCACTTGAAAGGTCAGGTTTTCTGGAGTAGATTTATGGATGAAAGAAGCTAAATGAGTCGACCAACTCTTGAAAATTTTAAGCTGTTTTTAGTATGAGAGGAGGGTTGAAAATATATGAGCATGGAAATATGTGACCAGTTAGGTTGCTAGAAAGGAAACATTGCTAGAATATGCAAATCAGTCAGTTTGAGTCATTTGATGTTTATCTTTCTATTTAGCTGAGCAGGAACTAGCGCTTAAGTCAGAAATAAATGTGCACACAAGAGTCAATTACACTGAAAAAATAAGGAGTATACTTTCCACATACAGATATAATGGCAAGTCAAAGCAAAAACATGTAAACTCAGTCAACTACAAGCAGAAGCCTGAGTTCCGGAAGGCTAGGTGCTATCTACTAGTAGGCAGGATAGACCTATTTGCATAGCAATCAGTCCTTATTGTAGATGAAGTTATAAATGCACAAAAAACAAGAATAATATCCACAAATGGCTAGAGTGAAAGGAAATCAAAGATCCATTACATGGATTTTAGTCTGGAATATAGTGCATAAGGGAGTCTAAAACTCATGGATGGATGCACCTAAGTCCACCCAAGATGGTTTTGTCTATCTGCCCGCTAGTGCATGGTGTGAATTTTTCCTAGGTGCTTTCATCATTTACATATCCTTTATTCTCTTTGCAATCAGTGTGAGATTATGTCAAGTCGTAGTTTACAGAATATAATGAGTACTCATAGGAGCATGTGGTGTTGTACGTCTTTCAAGTGCGTACGGATTTGACATACTGCTGTAAACTTTATAACTTTCAGGTTCAAGTTCAATCGTTTATGGAATAACACTGTGAAAGCTTGTTCAAGGAATCTCACTAGCTAGTCCCTCATATTAGTGGTTTTCTTAGCTCTGAAAAGATATATTGGTGGTGGTGGGTTTGCTTCACGGATTCACCTAATGGCAACCATATTATTTTCTTTTGCGGGATCATGCATCCAAAAGCTCCAAGAACTTATTACAGAGGAAGCGATACAGATACTAGGTGTTAAACAAGAGCTTAGTAACCTGCAACAAACAATGACACAAATACAGTATTTTCTGAAAGATGCTGACCAGAGGAGGATTGAAGACTTAGCAGTTAGTAATTGGATTGGTGAACTGAAGGATGCAATGTATGATGCTGATGATATAATCGACATGGCCAGGTTTAAAGGGAGCAATCTACTAGGAGAACACTCATCATCATTATCATGAATATTAATTACATGCAATGGATTTGCAACTTTCTCTTGCTTTTCGAATCTCAAGACATGTTGTGAGATTGCGGTAAAGATTAGAGGCCTCAACAAAATAATAGAGAGGATTAAAGAGTTAGGTACAAAATTCACGTTTGAAACATCCCACTTGGTAGAACCAAATCTTGTTGGAAAAGAGATCATACATGCTACCAATAGATTGGTAGGGTTGGTGCTAGAACACAGGGACAAGAATGCTTACAAGATGGCAATTGTTGGAATAGCAGGAGTTGGAAAAATAACACTAGCTCAGAAATTATACAATGATCAAAGAGTGAAGGGTAACTTTAAGAAGCATGCATGGATTTGCATTTCACAACAGTACTCTCAAGTTGCTCTGTTGAAAGAAATACTTTGAAATATTGAAGTGGACAAAGAAAATTGTGAAAGCATCAGAGAGCTCCAAGCCAAACTTGCAGAAGCCATTGAACACTAGTAGAGAACTCGGTATTAGTCCCGGTTGGTAGGATGCAAATCTCCCAAAAATCCATCCGGGATATACCAACCGGTACAAAGGGAGGGCTTTTATCCCGGGTCACTCAACCGGGACTAAAGACCCCCTTTTATTCCGGTTGGTATTACAAACCGGGATAAAAGGGTTCAAGGGATTTAGGCCTCTTTCAGCCACCCTGTTGGGGACCCTTTTATCCCGGTTTGTAACACCAACCGGGATAAAAGGGTCGAGAGCCTTTTATCGCCTTTTATCCCGGTTTGTAATACCAACCGGGATAAAAGGGGGGGGGGGTCTTTTATCCCGGTTGGTGTTTCAAACAAGGATAAAAGGCCTCTCAGGGTCTTTTTTTTCCACTAGCCTTTGCAACCGGGATAAAAGGTCCCGGTTGGTGAGCCCCCCCACCAGTGGACAAGCTTTAGTCCCGGTTGGTGAACCTTTTATCCCGGGCCAACTTTAAACCGGGATAAAATGGGGCGCATGGAAGGTGAGTTCTCTACTAGTGGAAGGAAACAACTTTTTCCTTGTGTTGGATGATTTGTGGGAGTCTGATGTGTGGACCAATATACTAAGAACTCAACTCAATTCTGCAGCTCAAGTAATAATTTTAACAACAACTCGACATGATACAGTTGCAAAGGCAATTGGAGTGGAACACATGCATCGAGTCGAATTGATGTCAGAGGAAGTAGGATGGGAGCTACTCTTGAAGAGTATGAACATATCTGATGAGAAAGAAGTGCACAACGTGCAGGACAAAGGAATGGAAATTGTTCGGAAATGTGGTGGCCTTCCTCTTGCAATTAGGACTATGGCTAGTGTTCTCGCAGTGAAGGAGACAACAGAGAGTGAATGGCAGAAGATTCTAGACAATGATGCTTGGTCCATAAGTCAGCTCCCTGCTGAACTCAGAGGTGCTTTGTACTTGAGTTATGATCAGCTACCACAAAATCTGAAGCAATGTTTTCTTTACTATGCTTTGTATCCTGAAGATCGGACACTACGTCGTGATGATCTTGTCAGGCTCTGGATTGCCGAGGGCTTTATTGAAAAGCAAAATAACCAACTACTAGAAGATACAGCAGAAGAATACTTCTGTGAGTTGATCTCAAGGAACCTCCTCCTACCAGATCCTCGGTATGCAGAACCATACACGTGCAAAATGCATGACCTCTTAAGACAACTTGCTCAGCATTTATCAAGAGAAGAGTGTTTCTTTGGAGACCCACGATCGTTTGGATTGCAGGAGTATATCTAAATTGCGACGTGTGTCAGTTGTAACATGTAATGATATGATCTCTTTGGACAAGCATCAACTTAAAGTGAGAACTTCAATAAATTTCTGTGGCAAGTCATTGGTAGTTGAATCTTCAATTTTCAAGCGATTTCCATATATTCGTGTTTTGGATTTAAGTGGGTCAGGTGTAGAAAATATTCCAGATTATATTGTAAGTTTGATTCATTTGCGCTTGTTGAATCTTAATGACACCAGCATAACTTGCCTTCCAGAGTCTATTGGTTCTCTCAAAAACCTTGAGGTATTGGAATTGAAGAAGTGTGGTGCTGCTTGTTTCCTATCCATCCATGACACATCTTTCAGGACATTGGCTATCAATAGTGCTAAATATTGCGACAGTGCTAAAAGCCAATTTGGTGGTAAGTACCCTAAGAAACATAAGTTTAATGCCTTAATGCTTGAACAAATTATTTAAATAGACATTTGTTTTATTCGTCTTTTCATTAGATAATTTAATGGTGGTTTTAGTCTCCTATACAAAAGAAGTGACCTATTTATAGAATTCGAGAAGAATTTGCGTGCTACGAATTCAGATATAATTTGTATAGCTAGCAATTATAAATTTAATTTAAGTATCCAGATATTAAATTTTTATTAATTTTATTTAGTTGGATCTATTTTAATATTTATATCATATTTTTTATTGAGCAATATCTTATTAACACTATTCCTTCTTGCACATATGTAGGTACCGGTTCTTACATGCTCTTTAATTCTTCAAAATAATTCTGTGGTATGTGCCTTTCCATCCGATTCCATTTAAGCCATCCTTAATTTACCTATCCCACTTTTGAGATATTTTTCCTATTCAATCAACTGACTCAAGATCAAAGAGCAACAGCAAATGGCTTAGCGACAACTTTAATGTCGTTTTGCAAAGCACTTGGTCCGGTCGGAGGGGCTATTGTGTAAGTGTAGATTTAAATTAATGTCCTTTGCTAAGAATCAAGCCTTCAATTCTAGTTCAGAATATCAGGCATTTACGATCTTTTTCCTGAAAGAAAATACAAGTCAAAATGCGCATGTAAGTTTGGATAGAAAGGTAGTACAATACGATAAGGTCCAAAATAAACATTAATTGTCAAAAATTGATCAGAACGTTTTTATCAGAACGTAACTGACATGGGCCTTTTTGTCCCTTTTAACTCCTTTTTATGCCCAGTGTTACAGTGAGACATAGGTTAGTATGAATGCATAAAGGATGATTGTGGTTAAATGTATAAATCCCCTTATACATAAATGTAGGATACATCTTAAATTGAATGGTTAATGAAATGATTGACTCGCTACAAAAATACAATGATTATTGAATTAATACGTGCCATGGGTTTACACAACAGTGATATGTATTAACGCAGGTTTTCATGGGCACAGAAATGCCAACATGCCTTCTTCTTACAAGGTAATATTCTTGAAATTGCACATAAATAAGCCAGAAATAAAAGAGTTTTTCGTGACCATATCTTTTTTCATAAATCTATAATTTGGAGCCTATTCACATAACATTGTTTTATACAACAATTTTGACAACCACACTAGCTTTTCAAAATTGTTTGAAAAGCCACGCTAATGTTTCAAGAAGCTGGCCTGGTCAACAAGTTAGGATTTTGCAGGCAGAGGAGATAGCCCATGAAATTTTTCTGCATTAGAGGAGAGTAACTTCATTGATCTTTTGGTCAATACATCTAATAGGATAAATTCATTGTTAGAAAACTCAATCTTTAAGCCTTATGATATGCATGATCTACCCATCCCTGTACACTAAAGGTCTATTGGGTAAAATGTTCATAACAGCACAACTTAATACTGGCTTCTGCCTATTTTGCAGGTGACCAAATGTTGTTCTTCGTTATGGACATCATCACGTTTCTCGTGCTGATTTGGACATTCAAGCCATTTCTAGCCTTGCCGGAGCAATCCTCTTCAAGATATTTTAGGCATTCTGGTGCACATTATCAGAAGCTGTCACACGTGAGAGTGGAATGTTATACATTACTATATGGTGACTAAAGTCCTCCTTTGACTAGGAGACGAGAGGGGTGGTACTATTAGGACTTCTAGTTCTACTAGGGCATCAACATAAATTATATTAGGAAATAGGACTCGTACTCGCTGCTGTTGAGGGGACTGTATAAATAAGGCTTGGAAATTATAGGGATCAATCAAGCCAGGAGCAAACAACTCAAGGAAATATAAGATCTCATCCAGGACTCAAGAGAATTAGAGTAGATAATTCTATAGCACTAGGTTCTGATATAGGGTAAAAATCAAAGGCTGCTAGAGGGTCAAGTAGAATTGTGAGAGAGCTAAAATATTGTTCTCTTCTAGAGTTGTGGTTAAAAAATTATGGTCAGCTTCACTAAAATCTTGTCATGTTGTCGTGGTTTGCTTAAATCCTATTATTCAGAGTTTTCTATTATAATGTAAGCTCGCGTCATAATCGCAATATCTTTTCTATATGTATTGACATCTACACATAACTAGTAGTATCAGATTCTAACATATATACGAAAGAGAATCCCTATTATGTGGTGACAATAGGTCACTACGGCAGGTTGATGCTTAATATGATAGTAGAAAGGAAATGCGTATGAAATGGACTAAATTATCTACTCCTCAGTTTCAAATTGTAAGTTGTTTTGGATTTTCTAGAAACTTATGAAGATAGTAAAGCTAAAATGACCTACAATTTGAAATGCAGGGAGTAATATCCAATCTTTGCTAAGAATGGATGGAGAAGCAATAATAATTTTTTTATTTCTTCATGTCGTTTTGCATACTTTATTCCCATTTATTTGTGATCAGCTTGTGAGCTAAGAATATTGTAAAACTTAGTTCTACATAGGTCGTAGACTAACCTTTTTTTCTAAAAAAATGTATGCATATCGAGATATATGAGAGCAGTTCTGGTGCTCCCATACTCCTAAATAAAATAATTGCTAAAATGTGCATGAAACAATTCAACCAAACATATAGATGCATAGATGATGGAAGGATCTATATTCATGCAAAATTTGGTATTGAAAAAAAATTGTGCAAGGAAAAACAAAAAAGAGAAATCAGCCTATGAATAGTGCGGGTTGCACTGTTTTTCTGAAACCCGCAACCCGCTAGTGTTTAAAGGCCAGATTCACTTTTTTGTTTCTCCTAGCACAAGTATCCATTGCAACTCAAATTTTGCATGATGGTAAATTGTTATTTGTAGTATCCATCCATACTTTTGCTGTAATTTTTTATGTGCATCCAGTGGTTTTTGTTTTTTTCAATTGGAATACGGGAGTACAGGAACCCGCGGGAGTATAGGAACTGCTCTCCGAGATATACTGATATAGAAGGTATCCTATTTTCTAAAAAATCTCACTATTAGTTAGATCATTGAACCAAAATGGCATGCTTTAAAACCATTTACACTATGATGCTGTTCTTGACAAAATAAATAAAGCCCATACATATTCAATACAATCTTTATTTCTTACGCGCCTTTTAAATGTTTCATTTTCTTGATGTCCCATAATCCGTAGGCCATTTTGACATGGCCAATCGAAATGTTTCAGTCTGTAACCATTTTGTGTTAATGTACGTGTACATTCCTGGAAATGTATATCCTTGATGAACCACCTAATATGAGAGGACGACCTTGACGAGTGGAAAGAATCCTCCGTTTCTTCAGAGACGGTCGCAGTTGGCCGGCTGGAAGGACAGCACCGAGTTGTCGACGTCGTACCGGATGTGGTAGTTCATCTGCATGATGTTACCAACAATGGAAATGCTCGGCGACTTCTGCACGATCCAGCAGATCACGCCGCCGCCCACCGGCAAGAAGAAGTTGTCCGCCGGCAGGTCCATGTCGGCGCCGTCGAAGTGCAGGACCATGGACGGGACCTCAACCGAGCCGCCGGTCGTCTGGAAGCAGACGTCGTCGGACCCGTCGCTGCTCGCTGCCAGCGGGAGATTCGTCTGCGACAGGAGCACCGCCTTCGCCCGCGTGTACGCCGGCTCCGCCAGGAACGTCAGCGTCGTGCCGGAGTCGAAGATGATACCGTTATCCCCGGTGCCGAGCGTCGTCTTGGCGCCGATCGATATGCTCTTAAGGTTGACGGTGTAGCTGGGGCTGGCGCCCGAGATAAGCGGCGTGGACTGGACGCCGGCGCCGGTCAAGGCGCCGGAGCCGAACAAGAGAGGGCTCGTCTTGGAGGGGTCACCGGAGAGGCAGTACGAGAAGGCGCCGACCTTGAGCTGCCTGACAAAGGAGAGCGGCCCCCGGCCGAGCCCGACGAGGCCGGAGCCCGTGCCGTAGCCGCCCTCCGACATGGTCGTGCAGCCGAAGCCGATGCCCCGTACGGCGTCGCCGCCTAGCGTGAAGGTCTCGCTGCCGAGGTAGCCCTTGGTGTAATGGTCGGAGCTGGCGGCAAGGCCGTATAAGTACTTGTAGTCGCACTCCGCGCCACCGGCGCCGCACGTCGCCAGCGAATTGGCCTTGAGATTGCCGCAGAGGCCGCTGGAGCACGGCAGCTTGGAGAAAGACGAGGAGGTGTTGGGGTAGTAGGAAGGGGAGCCCTGCGGGGCGCAGTGAGCGCACGCGCCGCACTTGACCCAAACGAGGTCGCTGCCGGTGTCGGCGACGGCTGACAGCTCCTGCGGCGGCGTGCCGATGGAGAACGTCATGCCGTACTCGCCGGCTCCGTCCATCTTCTGCAGCGGAGTCTGTGCGCTCACGCCGCCAGCGTTCGCCGCTAGCCGAGCAGCGAGAATCGACAGGCGATCGTGTGATTTACGCGCAGCGCGTGTGAAGTTGATGGTCTTTTCGGTGCGCGTCATGGTGGCGCGGAACACCGGCCGGCGTTCGGAGTAGGCCCGCGGAGCGGCGAAGAGGAAGGAGATCAAGAGCGCGTGGAGAAATAACTTGTCCGCCATTTCTGGACTTCGAATATTTTCTGCATGCTTGATGAGGGCTTGGTAGGAGTATATATAGACGCAAATCCACAACTTGTCGTAAACAGTTGATACCTCTTTTCGCAGAAACACCCCGCACGGCACATCACAAAACAGATATACCTTTACTCATAAAAAAACAGATATATCTCCTGCGGGTTTTGAAAGCCATGAGTAAAAATTTAATATTTGATCTTAGCACTGAAAAATGGACCTTTAGTTCCGGTTGGTAAGAGTTATAAATCCTAAAAATCCAACTAGGACTAACTATTCAACACAAGGGGATCTTTTAGAGTCTCAGGTCACTCACCCGGCACTAAAGGCCCCTTAGTCCCGATTGATGTTACCAATCGGGACTAAAAAGTTTCAAAAAAATTAAAAAAAAGCCGCCCGCGTGGGAGCTGGAAGAAAGGGAGAGGAGGAGGAGGAAGAAGAGATAAGGTGGAGAGGCTCTGCGTCTGAGATAAGAAAGGGAGGAGAGGAAATAAGGTGGACAGAGGGAGCGGCGCGTGAAATGGATGCTAGTTGGCCATCCGTGAAACGTACCAATAGTTTCATACGCGGCTGCGCTGGCATACACAGAATCCAAGATGGTAGTCTAGGATCATACTAGGAACGGAGGGAGTAATCAGGAGAAGACCCAGTAACCTTCGAACGGACGTGTCAACGACAGCGATGCCTGCAATATTTTCCTAGACCGTGTGGCTGATATCCCGCCTTCCACGTCAGGCCAATTGTTGTGAGAATGTTGATTTCGACTCCAGCGTAGAATTTCCACGGTTGCAGACATGGACTGGAGCCCCGCGTTGGCGCAGTGCGTTGCTATAAGAGGGCTTTAAGAAGTTTCCTCATTGCGTTCTTCTCCTCCGGTTTAAGTGCCACTTTCTTCATCTTGTCAAGGTTCTAATCCAAGTCCAAAACGAGTGGCATCAAGTGCAAAGAATCTGTTTTTATAGTAGCCACACCATTTCTTTTAAGACTTTATAAACAGACCCCTAATGTGAGGCAATAACAAACTCTTGAAGTTTCTAAAATTCCAGAAAGAATGTTCCTTCCAAATCTAAAAGTCTACCTGAGATTAGTGTTAACGCGCTGATTTTCATTGGTGCCTAAAAAAGTGAACATATGTTTCTTCTTTCCATGCAAAATGTTTCCACAGTAAAATTTTGCAAATTACATTTTATGTGTTTGAGTTTAGGTGTTTGAAAAGGGTACTCTATGAAAATAAATGTTTGTGGCTTTTAGCATGTCACGCTACATGAGGCAACGGCCACTCGAGTTGTTCAACTGATGTTCTAGACATTAGCGCCGCCCCAGGATCATTTTACACTGAAAGATATCCTTCATGTAGTTGAATGAATCATCATTCCCATTGGACCAATCAGCTAATAAGTGTAACTTTGTAAATTTAAACTGCGGTGATCATAACTCATATGGCATTAAAATGCACAAATTTTCCACCACTAAGTCTACATCTTTTTAAAAAATCTTGCCTCCGCGTTAAACGTACACACCCAAATTATTACAGAGTCTTTAGCTCAATAGTTGATCCCCAATAAATAAAAGAAAAAAAAGCACACAAATCAAATGAAGTAATCATAAGCAATGTTTATTAATGCTTGTTTGTTCATGTTTGGAGAAAATGCCCAATGTTTCCAATACTCTGTTTCCGAAATTTACGATCTCCCTAGTGTCCTCACACCGTGACAATAACGAATCCTAAGATCTCGAAGATTGAATCTTAGTTAATACGCATGCAGCCAATAAAAAAGAAATAATAGAAGCCAAATGAATATTTTTTTTTATATTACTAGTGGAAGTGCAAGTGCGGCACGCACGTGATATAAAAAGGATTGCATGCAAGACCATGTATAATGTAATAATAAATAGTTACTATATTATTACTGAAATTGAAACTGAAATAACATATAACTAACAATCCAAATTCAAATATTTATTAAAAACTAAACAAACTACATTGATCAATTGACACTCCCACATGTACAAGTATTATTTTCTTCGAACACCTACGCGTCCTGATGATTGTCGTTAATCATATGCTCGTATACATCCACCATAGAAGGTTTTTCCAAGATTAGAGCGGTAAGAGCGGGCGTCAACAGCATTTTTTAGTCATCACGTGCACCAGTGCACACTCGTAGCCCTTCTCTGATTCCTGCACGGTCATGAAATGAAAACTATATATCAGTGGAATATCTATCATTTAAAAAATAAATAAATCATGATATCACCGATGATCCGCATGAGCATGTTTCCTTATAAAAAAATAATGGTACTGTGTGAATAAATCTCCAAAGAATCTGTGGGTGTACATGGGAGAAAAAATCAATTTTGTTTTATTTATGACTAAGATAAGATTTAAAAAATGAACTCGTACTTCTATCCCGATTGACAAGAACCCTAGTAGCCATTACAAACTTATTCTTCATCTCTGCTTCAACGAATTCTGCACTATGTCTCTATCCGTAGGCAATTAGAACTCGGAGGAATGCGATGCAACAGCTATACAGGGAAAGTGATATAATATTGCAACCAATGAAGAAAATGCATAATCAATTGCATGAAGTTTATACAGGAAGCCCAACCTTGTGTCTTTCAAGCAAATTTGCGAGTACCAAATGGACTATATTATTGGTAGTCCCAAGGGCCAACTGAAGCAACAACTGCAAAGACGTCTACCTCGGTGCCATGAGGTTCTGACGTAGCATCTGCTAGATCCACTAACGAGGCAAATGAGATCATCATCATCATCTTCGTTGGGCAAAGAGTACAATATGAATATGTGGATCTATGATTGCAATTATCATGAGTTTATATAAAGGCTCACGCTCACACCAGGCCTTCAGAATTGTGTTTGGAAGGACACTAAGTGGAATCGCCACAATCTCTATGTTCCAATTATGGTTAAATATGACAAAGCAAAGTCATATTTAACCATGCAAGTGGATCAAGAAGGCTTTATATGGAACCAAATGATTATGGTTTGAATAGTGCACCATACTTACATGCAATCCAATCCATCATTTCATCAATATGAAAACCAATTCAAATTACCAAACATTAATATATGGCAACCAATTCATGAACCACTGCGACATTCTTGTTTGTACCGGCATGTGTGTTTGAATTAGATTCCTTACATATGTAAAGCTTGATTAATGATCAGAAAGAAACCGTGCGATCTAAAAACAACCTTGTGATTCCTTACATAATATTTGATTCCTTATTATATATATTGGTCTCCACGTGCACCTACAGCGCAATTTGATTTGTGTCCTATTTAATTTGCGAATGAATTTGAGACAATCATTTACAGGATTGACCTGTGATCATCTGATGGGACACACAATCATTGCAGGCTGTGATGATCCGAAGCTGATTGTGGCACGATCGCCCTCGTTGCTGGTGTCACCGAAAAATGCTCCGTGCACCCCTCAGTTTACATCCAGTCACGAGCTTTGGTGGCCATATTTCCATATTCATGTTGTATTAATTCAAGCATGACATGCATTTTAATATAATTCAAAAATGGCATTATAATTATTTATAATTATAGCAATTTGTGAGTACTTCACTGACGTAGTAGACTGGTCTCTGGACCTTGTATACGTGACCTGGTTCCGACCTTTCGACTACTATTGTCATGCTTATGACATGAGTAGTAGTGGCGATGTATAATGGCAAGTCTTCATTTGGGGTTGGCGCTGTGAGGATTGGTGGCTTTGATAGGAAATCTTTCAGTTGTAGTAGAGCCTTATCCACCTCCTCTGTCCACTAGAATTTGTCTTGCCGTTTGAGAAATTTGAAGAAGGGAAGGCCCCATTCTACAAGCCTTGAAATGAATCTATTGAGGGCCACCATGCAGCCTGTTAGCTTCTGGAAGTCCTTAATGCTAGACAGAGCTTGCATATTGGTGATGATGGTGATTTTCTTGAGGTTTGCTTCAATGCCTCTGTGGCTGATGATGAACTCGAGTAGTTTCCCTGATGGTACACCGAAGACACACTTTGTAGGGTTGAGTTTCCACCGGAACGCCCGCAGGCTGGTGAAGGTCTCTTCCAAGTCTACGATGAGATCATCTGGAGTTGCGGTGGAGTTGTTTCTCAAAGCACATCTGGATGGCGCGTTAATACATTGCTCCTACATTCTTCAACCCGAAGGACATTGTTTTGTAGCAGAAAGCTCCAAAAGGGGTGATAAATGCAGTTTTGATTTGGTCTTCTACCTTGAGAGCTATCTGGTGATACCCCGAGTAGCAATCCAGGAAACAGAGTAGTGCACATCCAGCTAAAGAATCGACGACTTGATCAATCCTTGGGAGCCCGAAGGGGTCCTTAGGACAGTGCTTGTTGAGGTCTGTGTGGTCCACACACATCCTCCATTCATTGTTCTTCTTCTTGCAGACCAGGACTGGGTTGGCGAGCCACTCAAGATGGGGGACTTCTTTTATGAAGCCTGCTGTGAATAGTTTTGCTATCTCTTTCTTGATGGCTTCTCTTGTGTCCTGGGCGAATCTGCATAGTTACTGTCTCTTTGGAGTAGCTTTAAAATCTATATTGAGTGAGTGCTCGATCAACTCCTTGGGCACGCCTAGCATATCTACCGGTTTTCATGCGAAAATGTCTCAATTTGTCTGAAGGAAGCTGACAAGTGTGCTTTCCTATTTGGCATCCAGCCTTGTGCCAAGCAGGGCTGTCTTGGAGGAGTAGCCGGTGTCAAGGTCAATGGTTTTGAAGTCCACATCACTTGCTGACTTGACTTTAGTAGCTCCTGACTTGTTCTCCGGGATTTCAAGTTCTGCCGAGGAGAGTTTTTTTGAAGTGGTGAAGACTTGTTGTATTGAGCTAGGTACTTGAGTAGACGCCACTAGCTCAGCAGCTTCTGTGTCGCATTCGTATGATCTTCGCAAGTCTCCACAGAGGGAGAGTACTCCCTTGGGTCCTAGCATCTTCAAGAGTAGGTAAACATAGTGTGGGATTGCCATGAATTTGGCCAGTGCTGGTCTTCTGAGGATAGCGTGATAAGAAGTCTCAAAGCCTACCACCTCGAACCGGATGTATTATGTCCGGTAGTGTTCTTTGGTTCCGAAGGTAACCGGTAGGACTACTTGTCCAAGCGGTATAGCTACGTTGCCTGGGATGATCCCATAGAACGGGGAGCTCGTTGGGGTGAGCATGTTAGTAATGTCGAGGCCCATCTTATTTAGAGTTGTGGCAAAAATGACATTGAGGCCGCTGCTGCCATCGATGAGTACTTTGGTGAGTCTTGAGCCAGTGACAACTGGGCCAAAGACGAGGAGGAACCGTCCTGGTTCTGAGAAACTTGTCCATTGGTCTTTTCTGGAGAAGGTACTCTATACCTCGAACCACTTGAGGGGTGTGGGAGTAGCGGGCTCAATGGACATGATCTCTCTGAGTATTACTTTCTGGGACCGCTTAGAGGAAGTGCCTGGGATCCCACCAAAGATGACGTTCACGGTCTTGGATGGGGTTTGGATTTTGTTTTCACCATCTTTGCCTTTATCTACGTTGCCTTTTCCCTTGTCATTGTTATTGTTCGGGGGTTCTGGCAAATCTTTCATTACCCTGCGCGGGTTGTAATGATCTATCGTGGCATGCTTGCTATGCGGGTGCCACGAGCATTGCTTCTTCAGCAGCTCACTGAATGCGGGTCTATCTTCATTTCTGTTAGACCCTTTCTTACTTGAGTTTGTCATTGCTGCAATGCTATTGTCAGGCTTGCGCTTGCGGTTTTGGTTGCCCGAGTAGTTATTTCGGTGGTCGCCATTGTGGTTTTTGTCTTGCTCTTGGTTATTGCAATGATTATTATTGTTGTCGTGGCTGCGATTGCGATTTGATTCAAACCTCTCACATTCTTTATCCTCCTCATCTGCCCATGATTGGGCCATGATCTTGAGTGCCTTGACATCCGTGGGGTGACGCCTACCAAAGTCTTGGAACATGTGGCGATCATAGAGGTCGTTCTAGAAGCATTATATCATGTCTGGTTCTGAGATGTCCACAATGGTGGCCTTTTTATCAAAGAAACGACGTAAATAGCTATGTAGTGATTCATATCGTTGCTGCTTGACTTGTGCCAAGTCGATCCTGTTACCGGGGCATTGCTTTTCCTCTGCGTAGTTGCTAGTGAAAGCTCATTTCAAGTCTTGCCAGGAGTTGATGGAATTGGGCTATAAGGATTCGAGCCAGGTCAGTGGTGCAGTTTCCATGCATACAAGAAAGTTGATGACCTTTGTGTCGTCAGTCCCCCTACAGGCTGGACTGCCAGCGAGTAGCAGCGAAACCACTGAACTGGATCTTGCTTGCCATCGTACTTGGAGATACCCAAAGGTTTGAATTTCTTTGGTAAGATTGTGCTCCTAACCCAACTTGTGAAGGCGGGAAAGTTATCATTATCATCACCCCTGTAGTCTTTTTCAAGTTCATACTCCCAACGCTGGTTATTGATGATGTCGCGTGCATCACAATTGTTGTTGATTTTATTCCTGAGATCACCATCGATGAGCGAGGGTTCGGGTTCAATTCTAAGGTGGTGACCACCTCCCCTAGAAGTTGTTCGACTACCCTCAGGCGTTCCTCTGTATTGTCTTGGGCTTTCGAGTACATCTCTATTTTGCCTCGGAGCCTGAATTAAGCCCCCGTGTTGTCTGGCGTCTTCGCGTGGTCGAGTTGAACGTCCTGCGTAGTCTCTGCTGTTGCCATGCTTGTAACATCCCTAGTTTTGAGTTAGTCTTTAAAAGCCTGGTTAGAATGTTTAAGAGTTGGAAGTTAGCACCTAAGTTTGATTTTAGCTCTAATTAAGTGCAAACTTCACTTTAACACATCAAACATCACACTAGAGGCTAAATTTTAACCCAAACCAAGTCAAACAAAATACCATTTATGAAAGATGCCCAAACTAAGTTGGAATGGCAGCAAACATCTCAAACATCTCAAAAGACCACATTGGAATTGAAGTTCAAACACTAAAGTTACCAAAATACCCTCAAAAGGCTTAAATTAGGGGCAGTTAATAAATTCAAATTTGATACAACAACTCAATGTATTACCAATATAAAAGTTGTAGAACTTTTCAAACCTCACAACTTTTCTTATTTGAACTTTTGCTAGTTTTGAGTGGAACACCTTCAAAATTTGAGTCAAAGATCAGCCAAATCCTAATTCATTTCAAAATTGTTGTAAGTCCTAAAAATAGGCGTTCCTTCAAACTTTGATGGTCTATATCTCCAATTTTAAATCAAATTTGAACTTAAGTCTTTCTAGAAGTTGTAGTTTGAACTTAGGACTAAAACTTTTACTTTGAAACTTTTTCAAAGTTTAGTTCGAAAAATTTGCACAAACTTCGTTTGAATCTTCTAGCCTTGTATGCTACGGCGTTCCAGCCTCGCCACCAGAGCGTGGTCACCACGCGCCTGTGTCACGCCGCGACACGCGTCACCTCGATGTTTGTGCAGGCACGGACGCCAATCGTCGCCACTGACAGGACAGCACGGCGCGCCGCACTGCCCAATCCCCCGCTGGCGCCATCTTATCCTCATGCGCCGCATCCCCATTGCCTAGTATCCGTGCCACACTCACGTGACCGTCGCCGCCGCGCTCACCACGTCGGGTTCGCGCACCCGCCAGCGCTGCCCGGCCAATCGCCACGCTGACGGCAACCTCATGAGCCTGGTGCTCGCCCAGTCCCTCCGCGAGGCAAAGCGAGAGTATCCCGCAACGATCTGCCATGGCCAATCACCGGCCGTGCGCCCATACCCCCCAACCACCGCCAATCGCCACTGCTATCACCTGCGCGCCAATGCCCGCTGGCATCCATGTCCCCCAACCGCAGCTGAGCATCTCCAAGCACCCAACTCCTCTCAACGCCCCGCCTGCCTATAAAAGGCTGCCAAGAATGTCGCAGGCACCTCGCCCGAGCCTCTCCCCCCTCCGTCGCGCGAAGCAGAGCGTCGCCACCTACCCCACGGTGGAGCTACACCCTCCGGTGCTCCAAGCCACCTCCAGAGCCCCCTAGAGCCCTTCTCGAGCATCACCGCAGCCCACTGAGCCCCGACCTGCCCATCTCCGTCCTCGCCGACGCTGGAGAAGAACCTTCTCCTCCACCGCCCGCACCTCGCCGCGGAACTACCATCTCTAGCCAACCTCCACCCGCGACTAGCTTCTACACTCCGTAGGCCCGAGGTGAGCCCCTCGACGTGCCTGAGCCATCCTCTTCCCCCTTAGCGCCGCCACTCGCCGGGAATTCCACCGGCCAACCGCCGGTCAACCAGGGACTCAATTGTGAGCCCTTGAGAAACCCTACGGTCTTTAGGGCTAAATGTAGGGACCCATCCATAATAGTTCAAAACCTCCAGGGACCCCCGTGTAAAATGTGTTTCCTTTTTTGTTTTAAATGGTTTAAATCGGCTGAAACTTTGAAAATGTGTAGAAAATTGTACAAAAATGATAAAAATGCAAAACCAACATTGGTAGACTCCATGTATTGTGTAGTTTCATTGAAAATTAATTTTGAGCATGTCACTGTTGTAGTTTTATCTCTAGATTTTATTTTGTCTTTCAGCAAATAAATGCCCCATAAATCACACAAAAATGATAAAAAGCCAAATCCACTTCTGTTAGTTAGGTTATGTTGAGCCTGTATTGAATATAATTTTTGTGACCCTAGTCTAGGTGCAAAACACACTGGTTTAAGGCAAAACTCGTAATGCTAGGTGTGATCTTGTTATTTTCTCTATAAATGGAAGGAAATAGATAAAAATGCATGATCACTTTTGTTAGGTTCTTGATGCCTCTATTTAACTAGGAAAAATGCTAGCTTCTGGTTGCTACATGTTTTACTTGCTCAAATACATGCATGTAGTTAAATACACTTAAAATATGATATTTTGAGTTGTTTAAAAAAATTCAGAAACAGGATAACTTTCCAAATGAGTTTTGAGCAACCCTAAAGTGACCCCACCCCTTTCTTTGTGAAATCTAAGTTTCTAAAACCTTATATGTGTACACAATCACCATCAAAGTCAACCCAAAGTTTAAATCGTAAAACACTTCAATTCATAAGGAACTCCGTTTAAATCTTGGCTTTGGTCACATGTTAAGCTCATACTCTACAAAATCTGATGAATACATCTTGCTCGTGAGAACGTGAACTTGAATTTTGCATATGCATCTTGTGTAGAAGCGAACCTCGCAGATGGAACCTACGAGTTGCTGTCGACTGCGGAGGAAGGATCTGCCGAGCTGCATCACGCTGAGGCCGAGCAAGACCCGAGCCAAGCTTCAAACGAGCTCCTTACTAATGTAGGACCAGAAGGCAAGCCCCGGAGCATAACCTAGTGTTCTAAATTTATGCACTACTTATGATTACTTATGTTTGTGCATTTAAGTTCATAGGAGTTGCTTGAAACCTTAGTTGCATGATCCTAGGTACCTATGTGCTGAATACTACTATGTTAAGTCATGTAGTTGCTAAGCTAAATAGGACTCAATAAAAGTTGAGTGATTTCCTATCACTCGAGAGTCTATCGGAGTTGATTGCTTACTCATACTACAACTATAAGGATGACGGATGGGGCCGCGATTGGTTCCGACTTGGTGGATTTATCCCGTCTGTCTAGCGAGAAATATGCTAAGGCTGAAATGTGTCGGCGTTCGTGGTCATGTGTTTGAAAGTACTAATCTCTGACCTAGTATGGGACAAGAAAGTCTAGTACCTGATTG
The DNA here is from genome assembly GCF_000263155.2 of Setaria italica. Lineage (NCBI taxonomy): Eukaryota > Viridiplantae > Streptophyta > Magnoliopsida > Poales > Poaceae > Setaria > Setaria italica. Next base: position 30,419,732 of record NC_028457.1, on the reverse strand, counting down.
AATCAGGACGTGGGCATACTCCCCACTCTCTCTGGAATGGAGTTTCCCCTGATGCATCATGTGGGTACAAGTGCAGTCACGGTACCTCAACGTTGCGGGACCGTGAGGCCTTGTATCCAAGGGAAGTGGGCCCTGGCCATGTGTTTGGGAATTGATGGGGATGGCTGACATTTGTGGACCCTTCGTGGTACGCAATGTCGTGGGATTAGGTTCACCTTGCAAGGTTAATAAACTCGATTCGAATCGTCTGCCTCTCATAGTTTGAGATGTCGTTCTGCTATCTACACGGCTAGTTGAAGACGCCATTCTACTCTCTGCGCATTTCTCACCCTCCGCCGAGTCCTTTGGCTTTCAGCTTGTGCAACAACATTGGCAAATAATTCATCTTGTGAGACATCATCTGGGTGGCGCTCTCGTTGGGAGGTTCTTGGGTGTTGTTGTTCACCTTCTTCCCCATTTGTGATTAAAGCAAAGAGTTATCTTTCTAGAGTATAGCTGCCAGAGCTTGAGGTGATGACTTCTGTAGAGCCATCTTCTTCATAGATTGGTGACAGGGGTGTTCCCTCTTGGTATGGTAGGATCTCAAGGTTGGTGATCACTATGGTCAAGGAAGGACGGCTTCATGCTTGCTGCGGACTTGATAAAGGAAATTCTTTAAGGGAATCTGAGTAGAAGTCTAGGTTGTGGTCTTCAATTGTCTCCAATCCGGATTGTGATTTGGATAGAGTTGCTTGATAAACTAAAGCCGTGTTTCGGAGTCCAAATGGGAATTGACTCGGAGTTTCATTCGGTCTGCATGATGACTTGTTTGCCTGCTCGTGGGAGCTAGTCCGAGTTGTTGTAGAGTCTGAGTTGTACTTGAGCTTGCTATTTGTCAGATTGAAAAATTTTGCTAAATTTCTTGACAAAATCCTCCGTAGCTTCTCGATGAAGGGTGACGTTGAGTTGCTTCTTCTCTGGGCCTCTGTGATGTAGCGGTGGAAATCTCTAGCACCATGGCGATGCAGACCCAGGAGCCGAAGATGAAGATCGTGTCAGCTTCGAACGTGATCGTAAGCTTGATGATAATTTGAGCCATCAAACTCACCTGGAGAATTTTGGCGACTTTCCCCTACCTGGCACGCCAGCTGTCAGTGTTTTAACCCAGCAACCTACCAAGGGATTACCCGAGGTAGAGTTTTGGTTGGTGGGTGTCGTCAAAATCAGGAGCTCGATGGTGTATGTAGGCACGCAATTTAGACAGGTTCGGGCCACTAGATCGTGTAATACCCTACGTCCTATGTGTTGTTTTCTTGTATTGGATTGAACTTGTTTTGAGGGGGTCCCTGCCCATCCTTATATGCCGGGGGAGCAGGGTTATAGGGTAGTTGTTTTACAAGAGTACTAGATGGATACGACTGCAGAGTTCTACTCTAACTCAGATGAGTAGTTTCCTTGTCTATGACTAGCCTCCTGGTAGTCCATGTAGACCACACCACCCTGTATCGTAGTCTCCATGTCCTGATATGCCTCGGTGTACTTCTCCTCATATGGATCTATACAAACCTTCTGGTGGGCCTATGGATGTATACTCGACAAATGGCCCTACTTCCATGTTAATGGGAAAGTAGATAACTTTTGTGTTGTCATTTTCCTCCTACCACCTGAACTGACAACGAGTAGCACTATAGCCACTGGACTGGATCTTGGTTCCCATCGTACCTGGTAATACCCAGAGGTTTAAATTTGTTGAGTAGAACTATCTTGCGTACTCATTTGGAGAAGGCAGGGAAACTGTCAGAATATTCTGCCGAGTAGTCAACTTCCTTCTCACGTTCGCGGTAGCGCCCTTCGATGATGTCATGAGCATCGTGGCTCTAGTTGATCTTCTGATGGAGGTTGCGCAGTTGCTCAGGCTTTGGGTGGGGTCCATGGTGGCCATGGCCTCCAGAGGGTCCCGTCCGACTACCTTCCACCCTGTGTTGACTTGGTCTGGGGTTCTCAATTCTGGGAACCTCGTTTCTAGCAGCTTCAAGATGACTTGGATGACTGCTGCTGCTACCATGGTGGGAAGAGGTGCGTCGGACTGAACTGATTGGGTTCTATAGATCAAGTTGCTCGTACGCATGCTCAGCTAGTAGAGTCAGTTGCCTGATGTCCTTGTCTTATGCCATCGCACGAGTGAGCAGGTCAATGGAGGTGATGGTGGCTAGAGGAGTGTGATGGTGACACGTTTGAACTGCTTCGAATGTGCGATCCAAGTTCATGATTGGTAGGTCAGATGCAAGGCGGCGGAAGTTCATGATTGGCAGGTCAGATGCAAGGCGGCGGTGACGGTCTTCCCATGCTGCGTTTCTTGTACACCGATGATTCCTTTGACTTTCGGTCTCTTCTTGTACATTGGCGGAGAGCTCATCTACCATCACGTCGTTTGGATGATGCTCGCACCAGTGATGTCTTTCTAGTTGTTCTACTTCGTCATCGTCCTGAGGAGCAACGATGGCGAGTAGTTCCCGCTCCGGAGAAAAACTAGCCGAGCTTGACGTGATGATCTCTATAGGGCCATCTTCTTCGTAGATAGGAGATAGAGGAGTACCCTCCTGGTAAGGGAGAGTATCAAGGTACGTGACAAGGCATGAATCATCATCCTTGGCGAGGGTAGATGGCTTCATGTTGGGCCAGTAGACGAATTAGCCTTGTGGCATGAATGTGATTATCAGGCCTTGCTACAGACCTGATAGAGGGGTTTTCTTGTTCGCATCTGAGTAGTAGTCGAGGTCCTCGATAAAATCCGAGTAGGATTGAGATCTGGACAGGCTTGCTTCTTAGACAACACCTGAGTTTCAGAGTCCGAGTGGGAACTGAGTTGTATCGTAGGCCGATTCACAAGATGGCTCAAGCGTTGGCACGATGTGGTGGTGGAAATTTCTAGTGCCATCCGTGACGCAGACCTAGGAGCTGAAGATGAACGTTGCGCCCTCTTCGAACGCGACGGTTGGCTTGATGATGACTTGGGCCATCGAGTTCGTCGATGGATCTTTGGTGAGATCCCCTACCTGGCGCACCAGTTGTCGGTGTTTAGATCCAGCAACCTACTGAGGGGGCACCCGAGGTAGTGTTTTATGCGTGGGGCTAGCCGAGATCATGAACTCAAAGGTGACCTTGAACACACGATTTAGACAGGTTCAGGCCACTTATGTCATGTAATATCCTATGTTCTGTGTGTTGGTTAGATTGTATTGATTGAACTTGTTTAGAGGGGTCCCTGCCTCACCTTATATTGTTGGGGGCAGGGTTTCAGGTCAGTTGTTTATAACAATACTAGTCGGATTCAACTAGAAAGTCCTACTCTAATTGCTATGAGTAGTTTCCTAATCCTCCATGTAGACCACACCGTCTTGCACCATAGTCTCTATGTCTGACACATCTCGGTGTATAGCCCCATATCTAGGACTGTCCAAGCCTCCCAGAGGGCCTATAGATGTATGGCTGACAATCCCTTCCATTTTACTCTTGCCATTTGCCTTTCCAACTTCCACACTATAACCCTAGCACCACTGCCACCGTTCGATCCCCGAACGTAGCATGCCCATCCTCCACCACACAACCCCCAAGCGTATGCGATTGAAGACGCTTGTGACACCAAGGATGGTGAGGAAAATTGCTGCATCCAAGCCCGCCGAGGACAAGAAAAAAAAGAGAGATCCGACAAGGGGAAGGATCCTCAGTTGCCAGTGCCCAAGTATGGCAAGACCAATTAGACCGCACTACCAAACGCTATGCGTGCCTAGAAAGAGTCGAAGGCAACCGAGGGTGACATCAAGGCTCTTGTCACCACAAAGCTGTTGTAAGAGCAGTGCTATATTCAGTGGAGATCCGCCTTCGGGAATGAGTGCCCATTGGAAACATATCCAAACAAGACGGTAACCTTTCTGCACTTCATTGAGAAAGGCCTTGGATTGCCCACCTAATGGAATTTTCCATGCTTCTATTTTCATCCACTTCTACGAAGCTTTTTTGGGGATCAGGCCGCACTTTCAGTTATTCTGGAAGTTTTTTCATGTGATGTTGTTGGGATACGAGGTAAGCTACGCTAGCGCAAAATAAAAATTTTCTACCACGTAAACTAGGAAAACTACCGTATATGGATCACAGGATTACCACTCGACGCACTGGTGCGGAAGATGTAGAATCACGTCGGGGTAGCGAAGTTGATCAACATAGTCGAACACGTAGTCGATCATGTCGATGTCGAGCAGCTCCTCAGCAGCTCGTCCATGTACAGCGAGGTCCTCCTCGTGCCGCGGCTCGCCATCGGCTTATCGTGGCTCGTCGGCGGCTCGTCGTGGCTCGTCGGTGGCTCGTCCAGGTGCTGTAGGTGCAACACCTCCAAGGTATCCACACGTGCAGGGACGAAGCATCGCAAGCCGGATTTCTAGGCCCGCGAGTTGCAACAGGGCGAGGGCGTGGGATGCGTGGCGGCTATGCTTCAGCCAAAAAGGTGTAAAACCCTAGGGCGCCCCACCCCTCTATTTATAGAGGTTCCTGACGGGCCTCTGGGTCCGAGACCCATTAGTACTTCTAAACCTGATCCAATTCGGATCACATTCGAATTGGGCTTCTAGTCCCTTAAGTGGGTGACCCTATGGGTTCGGATACGTATAGATATGGCCCAAGTACTCCTACTCGGCCCAATAGTCGGTAGCGGCCTCTAGCAAGACGTGCCAACACCTATACGCACACGAAGATCATATCAGACGAACCGTCACGACATCATGTACATGCTATTCCCTTTGCCTCACGATATTTGGTCTAGCTGCAAGCCGACCGCTCTTTCTCGATCCTGTGATTCAGAATCCCTTTGTAGGTTAACTCTTAACCGTATGTAGCATGGTCATGCATTTTCGGATTTGATCACTCGAGGGACCCAGAGATATCACTCTCAATCAGAGAGGGGCAAATCCCATCTTGATTGACCATGCCTCACAACATGCTTCTTGACAAACCTGAAAGCTACCTTTTTAACTACCCTATTACGGTGTAGTGTTTGATAGCCCCTAAGTAAGTCGATCCACATCTTGAGTACATGCGACAATCTCAGGTCTAAGGACAGAGCATACATGTTGTGTAAAGAGAGCCTACTTCTCGTGTTGGGTCAGTCCTAGCATATGTCTCTACACGTGGCTACATTATTAGTTTGACATCTCCATGTCCATGACTTGTGAAACATAGTCATCAACTAATACATGTACTAGTCTAATATTCATGTGTGTCCTCACGTGAACTCCGACTAGGGACAACTTTAGAATAACCATACAAGAAAAGAGTTTCACATACAATTCACATAATTGCAAATCAATTCAAGTAGCCTTTAATGGATATTCAATGAACACAATATACAAATCATGGATACAATCACATATCATCATCTCTATGATTGCCTCTAGGGCATACCTCCAACAGTCTCCCACTTGCACTAGAGTCAATCTAGAATATATCTAATACCCATAGCTCTTATGTGCGCATCATGCTTAGACTGCGGGAGAGGCTTTGTCAACGGATCAGAAATATTCAAATGAGATGAAATCGCTGCATAACGTGTTTGCTCTTCTGGTGGTTCCTTGGCTCCTTTGCTTGCGCAATTGCCTCATTGTTATCACAGTAGAGATTCAATGGGCTGGACGCATTCAGGAACACACCAAGCTCAATAAGGAAATTCCTTATCCAAACACCCTCTTTCGCGGCTTCCGAAGTCGCGATGTACTCGGCTTCTGTCGTAGAATCGGCCACCATCTCTTGCTTGAAACTCTTCCAACTACCAGCACCACCATTTTGCGTGAACACAAATCCTGATTGTGATTTTGAATCATCTCTATCGGTTTGGAAACTAGCATCGGTGTAACCTGTTACAACGAGCTCCTCCTCACCTCCATAGACGAGGAACAGTTTTCTGATTTTTGTTCTCCCTTTTTTCTTTCAAAGGCAAACTCGTTGAAAATCTTTCTGTTGTAGTTCCCTATTGCGGCCAATGTGCTTGATCTCTTCAGGACCAATATAGTTCACATTGCTCCACAAGCTTCTCCATCTTATATTTCAGTATATCTTCATAACCTTTGTTATTATGTGCAATCAACTTCCATTTTCCACATTCCTATAGGGCTCGCTTTGTGCATTTTGTTCTCTGCATGAGGTCTCCCAAAACAAATTCTACTCCAGTCCAAAAAGTCAGTTGCCACCTCTCGTATGGCATCACCCATGTTCCCTAACCTAGCCTCCATCATCAACTTCCATGCGTTATCCACAATTTTTCCACAGTTCTCGTGTACCCAGCCAACCTCAAAGCAGAAGGACAGCCTCCCTTGAAAGTATCTCGATCATCTCTTCTTCCACATCTATAATCTGGATATATAATTGATTAATTTGTCTATGATCTGAGTGCCTCGAGTCACCATTGACCAGTCGGAAATCAGGACCTCCATGTAGAATGAACAATGGCTCGATATCCAGCTGCTCGCATACGTAGTGATCACTCAAGTGGCTATTAGGATTCGCGAAACATATGGGAGACAAAGGATATGATTGGATAACTGGAGTTCAAATATATCCAGTTAGAACTGAAAGATGAACTAAGCTAGATATTGAAGATTAGCTCAAAGAGGAACGTCTTGATCTCGGACTGAGGTTAAACCCAACCTGAGAGAGGAAGTTCAGACTCAGCAGGATTAGAGAATAGTGATAGCATTGGAAAATGTATGAGGACTTGTCGTTTAACTCTGAACGGAATTTAAGTTGAGCAAATAGATTTAAGAATAATGGTTTAAATTATGAACTGAGTGCAAACTTAAACTGGCACAAATCAAGGAAGCTCAAACAAGAACACGAGCGTTGAAGACATTTTAAAACACAAAATAGTTTGCCCATTTTGAAGTTAGTATAAGAAAGAAAAAGTTGTCAAAAGTTTTAAAATGATTACAAGCAATTTAACAAAAAATCTCGAAATTTTGAGATTTTTTAAATTCTGAAAATACGGTGTTTTACGAAAAAGATCCTCGCAGAAAAGATAAATTTGATTTGTTTTACTGTCTCATCTCTAATATATATGTTCTCCTCTTTTCTTGACAGCTACCTGCTCTTAATTGATGACATATGGTCTGCAAAACCATGGGGGGATATCAGAAATTGTTTGCCTATAGAGAACAAAAAATGCAGTAGAATAATAGTGACTTCAAGATTTCAAGCTGTTGGTGCAGCGGGTTCAGCAGGTGGCACAACTAATCTTCTGCATACAGTTGATTTTCTCAATGCTGTTCAGTCCAAGAATTTGCTCAAGCGAAGTGTCTATGAATCCAAAAGCAGCAGAGAAAGCGAAAAGGTACAGGACAAAGTCCCAGAGGAGATATTGAAAATATGTGGAGGGCTGCCACTGGCCATAGTCAGCATGGCTGGTCTTGTAGCCTGCAACCCAAGCAAGGCCAGTAGTCACTGGGATAAAGTTTGCAAATCATTATTTCCAGAGAGTGTGACTGCTCTCTCCTTGGATGGGGTTACAAGGATACTCGACTTCTGTTACAATGATTTGCCGGGAGATCTCAAGACCTGTGCACTGTACTTGAGCATGTTTCCAAAAGGTTCCAAAATTAGAATGAAGCGTTTGGCTCGGCGATTGACAGCTGAAGGTTTTGTTAGTGAGAAGCAAGGGCTCACGGAGGAGGAAGTTGCAGAGACATACTTTAATCAGCTCATGAGAAGGAAGTTAATACGTCCTGTGGAGCACAACAGCAATGGAAAAGTAAAAACATTTCTAGTTCATGACATGGTTCTTGAATACATCGTTTCCAAGTCAAGTGAAGAGAACTTTATTACTGTGGTTGGCGGCCACTGGATGATGCCACCACCCAGCAACAAAGTACGTCGACTCTCTATGCAAAGCAGTGGTTCCAAGCATGAAAATATGACAAAAAACATAAACTTGTCTCAAGTGCGCGGTCAGTGACTGTTTTTGGAAGCCTGAAGCAATTGCCTTTCCATTCATTCAATAATGGAATAATACAAGTGCTAGATTTTGAGGGTTGGAAGGGTTTGAAAGAGAAACATCTGAAGGATCATATATGCAAAATGCTTGTGTTGAAGTATCTAAGCCTCCGAAGAACAGAGATTGCAAAAATCCCTAAGAAGATTGGGAAATTGGAGTATCTTGAAACTCTTGACATAAGGGAGACACATGTCGAGGAGCTACCAAAATCTGTAGAGAAGCTAAAACGGATCAGTAGCATACTTTGTGGCAATAAAAACCCACGGAAGGGCTTGAGGTTGCCTCAAGAAAAAATTAAGGAACGAAAGAAAAGTGCATCGGCTCAGAAAAAGAGAAAGGACACATTACAAGTACGTCCACGCAAGAGAAAAATAAGGAGGGAATGAAAGCACTCCGTGTACTGTCAGGGATTGAGATTGATGAGGAATCAACAGCTGTCGATGGCCTTCATCAGATGATAGGGCTAAAAAAGCTTGCCATTTACAAGCTCAATATAAAGAAAGATGATAAAACCTTCACACAACTACATTCCGCTATTACATACCTTTTCAGCTGTGGTCTGCAAACTCTGGCAATCAACGATGAAGGTTCTGATTTTATCAACTCACTGGACTCCATGTCGGCACCTCCAAGGTACCTCATCGCCCTTGAACTGTCTGGCAAGTTGGAAAGGCCCCCAATGTGGATATCCAAACTCCACATCCTCAGCAAGTTAACACTATCTCTGACAGTTCTCCGGACTGACACATTCAAGCTCCTCCAGGACCTGCCATCACTGTTTTCTCTCACATTTTCACTTAGTGCAGCAAAGCAGAATCAGGAAATAAAGGACATCCTCAAGAAGAATAAATCAGATTCTGATGGGGAGATCTTTGTTCCAGCAAGATTCCCGAGTCTTAAGCTGCTACGCTTCTTTGCACCCCTTGTGCCAAAGCTGGGATTTGGTGACAATGCAATGCCAGTATTAGAGATGATTCAGGTATGGTTTGAAGCCTTTGAAGGTTTATTTGGCATCGACACATTAGAAAACCTCCGGGAGGTGCACCTCAGAGTTAATGGCCTAGCGGCGGAATTAAAAGAAAGTAATGAAGCAGGAACACAAGAAACAGAAACCCCTGAAATAAAAGAAAAAGAAAGGAAGGAAGCCGCTGAAATCACCAGGCTCTTGGTCAAAGATTTGAAGAACTACACTACTGATAAGCTGAAGGTAATCGTTGACTATATCATCAATGCTTGAAATTGCAAAATAATTTGGTTGTTGTTTGCTAAATAAATAGGGATGGCATGTATATCCATCTCCCATGGCACTGTAATTTTATTTCATTGTCGATTAGTGTTTCAGGTCGTGCATATCCACGTCCAGCCAGAGCTGCTCCAAACTGTTCAATTCCTCCACACGCCTTAAACTTGGACAGCAACGTACCCACAGCTGTCGCACCTTGGGAAGATTCAAGATCATCTGTAGGCTTTCACACCTATCGACAGTGAACTCCTCTAGGAATGGGAGGTCCTCCACCACCTGAAGGCTGCCAACATCCCATAATATTAGATACTTCAAGCTGGGGACTTCCTGTCCAATCTGCCGTGGGAGAGCTCTCAGCTTGGGACAGTTGACAAGATGCAGCTTCTTCAAGCGTGGCAGCAGCTGCATCCTTGGAGGTGGGGCTTCCTCCTTTTGCTTTGCAGCAGCTCCATCCTCTCCACCTTCCTTTCCTGCTATTATTGCTTCTTCTTCAACTACAAAGGTCCACTCCTCCCAGTTGGGCATATCCTTGATGACTAGCGTTTCAAGCTTGGGGAAAGCAACTGCCTCTAGTAATCCGAAATTACCCACCCCGAAGCCAATAAATTCAGGTCCAATCTTGGTGACTGCGGTGGCTTCCTCAGCTCGATTCTCAGAAATTTCAAGTTGAGGAGGTGCCCAATCGTAGGAAGATAACGCACATGATTTGCATTTTTTAAGTGTCAAGTATTTCAATGAAGGCAAGTGTATAGCAGTACCCAGCCAGAAGGGAAACCTCCAACCACATAATCGCTTCAAACGTAGGCCTTCCAGGTTTTTTTTGAGGTATTAGCTGACCAAATACCTTCTCAATATTACTAACAATCTCTTCAGAGTATGGTTCCTCTCCACATTCAGTACAATGTAAATCTAATACTTTAAGATGCTTTTTGTTAGTTAGTAGTGAATCTATACTGCAAACAGCAGATGCTTCCAGTTTTGTAATAAGAAGCTTCCTCAACTGCAAAAGAGGACCCAACTCTTCTAGATTCCATCCATCTTGCATTCCAGTGCTATAATCACTTCTACCACAAATTGGAAATCCTTCTAAACTATTGAGGTATTTCAAAGCCCCGATACCTTTTGAACCTTATTTATTGCTGAACCGCGGAGACCAAGACTCCTTAAGTTGCATAAACTACTGATTGCTAAAGGAAGCCTGTGCAAACTATCACACGTAATGCCAGTTGCAGCGAGTGAAGATCAGTGTGATTGATCGAATCGAAACCCAGGTTCATACGCCAGGCGCATAAGATGTGCAATAGTAGATTGGATCTACTACCGGGTCGGAATGTTTGCCGTATGCGTGTGCTTCGGTAAAACAGCCGTAACTTTTCGGTACGATCTCGGATCAAGGTGAATTTTATATGAAAATTGATCTACAGAAAAAGTTACACATGAAATTCAATGCCTATGCCATTTTTAGCGAAATTAGATTTCCCAAATTTGACTTGGAAGATGGAGTTTCGGGCCTCTGAAGTTTGGAACGTTAGAACGCCTAACTCTGTTTTGCAGGATTTTGTGATCGGTATGGCCCCTTGTGTATGTGATGCATGTGTGTAACTCATTCGTGACCTGCATATCGCGCGTACGGCATCACGGCTGGAGCCATATGTTGTAACAACCTAGAGTAAATAAGCTGTGTTTTAATTTTAAAACAAGTCACTAGTGCTTAAAGAAGAACTTACACAACATTAAGGCAAGTGAAAGTACCCTTTTGCCCTCACAAGGTTAAAACGCTGTCCAAATTGTAACTCCAATTTTTTCTTAAGAACATAAAAATCTGTCCAACTAAGAGTTGTAGAACTCAATCTTCCTAACAACTTTTATTTTTGGTGTTTTGCTTGGATCTGAGCAGAAGCCCTTCAAAAACTCGAAATACCAATCTATGTTGTTTTGTTTTAAATCAGGCAAAGTCAAAACTTTGGGGCTCTATATCTTGAAATTTCTAATATGAACCTGAGCTGAGACCTATACCAAAGTTTTAGAGCTTTAGTATCTTAACAACGTTTTTTTAAGGATGAAGTTTGAAATCTACCCCGAAAGTCTTCAAAATTCAGGTCAAAGTCCCCTAGTTTGGTCAACTCAGCCTCTTTTAGCAATCCCGGCTAAGTCTGCAAATCAGCCTGACCTGGCGCCTTAGGGCAGGCTTATGTCTTAAAAGTTGAACAGAACATCAAAAAACCCCTTTATAAGAGTTTGAGAACTGAGTCTCTACAAAAACTTTATTAATTGGACCTTGGTCCAATTCATTTCGAAGCTTTCCAAAACTGCAGCTCAAGTCAGCCCAGAACCCTGAAAAACCGGTCAAAACCACCGTTTTTCTCTTAGTCCTGAAAACCGGCGTTCCTCCAAACTTTGGAGTTTTGAATCTCCAAATCCACCATGATTTTAAACTCGGTCAAATTACAAAAGTTGGACTTTGGTCTGTGTACTACAACTTCTGTAAAGGGAGTCAACACAGTGCAGTTTGAAAATCGGGAGATCAAGAGGCTCGAATACGGGCTCGGCAAAAGATCCCACGGGTCCGTTGGCCAGAGCGCGCCCGAGCGCGCGTGCATCGTGCTCCAGAGCGTCACCGCAGCGTGGCGTGGCCTCACCGGCAAGCGCCGCCTTGCCTAGTCACCGGCCGCGACAAGATGGATCAACGCGCCCGTTCCCCCAGTCGCGAGCAGTGACACCCTGCAGCCCCTCCGCCCCGTCTTGTCTCACCCGAGGCCTCGCCGGCTGTGCCAGGCGCTCTGCCCGCAGCTCCACCGCCGCCCTGGCCACTGCCACGCCGGTGCCACCTCGCCTCCCGCGCGCATCCGCCTCACCCGAATCTCCAGCCGCGCGCCCCAACGCCTTTCGGCCCTCCCATCAAAACCTCGGTCGCGCTGCCCACGCGCGTGCCCTGCAACGCTGCCGCCTTCGCCAACCGCCGCGTAGTCTGCGACAGCTCCTCCCCCGCCTCGCCAGTAGCATGCCCCGACAAAGCCGCTCACCCTGCGCATGCTTGCATCGCGTCGCTCGCCCTGTCACCTCATCTGTCGCGCCTGCCCGTCCCTCCTGTCCGCCAATGCCGCCGTCGCCATTAATGGCCGCAACAACACACGCCCACCCTTCTACGGCCCACCGGCCAACCACAAGCCCCCGACACCTATAAAAGCCCCACCGGCGCTACCGCGCTCCCCTTCACCTCCCTCTCCGCTGCAGCCAACCGTTAGAACCCTCACCGCTCGCCCAAGTTCCGCCGCCGCAAGCTACTCTGCTTCGCGCTCAAGCTCCAGCGCTTGAGCTCGCCGTGGAGATCCCCCTTCCGCCCGACCCCGCGCCTTGCCAACACCACCAGCCGCTTCACCATCCTCTCGCGCAGCTCTAGAGCTTGCTTGTCGCCCGCGAGAAGCACCACCGCCGTCGGACCCCGCCGCCACGCGAAGCTTCCCGCCTTCCACCGTTCCGTCCCGGCCAAGCCTCCCCGTCGCCCCCAACCGCTTCAAACTGGACCAAGGTGAACTCATAAGCCCTCCCGGTCACTCACCGTCCTAAGGTCGCTGGCGCATCACCGGGATTTTCCCCGCGGCCGCCGCCCGTGCGCTCGAGGACCCAATTGCTTTTGGGAAAGATGAACCAGGGGCCTTAGTGTTAAAATCCAGGACCTTTACGTGATTAAACCCTAGACCTAGGGGCTAGTCCGCAAGTTTGCCTCGATTTAAATGTTTTAATCGGCAGAAATTGTATTTAACTTTGGAAATTCACCAAAATTCATAGAAAATTCAAAAAAATTCCAAACCAATTTTGCTAGGCTCAGAATAAAGAGTAGTTTTTAATAAAAATACTTTTGGCACATGTCACTGATTGGAATTAATGTGATATGTTTTAATTATTGTTTAAGCCATTTAAATCATAACAAATCATAGAAATATGATAAAAAGATGAAACCAACTCTCATATGTTTGTTTCAAGCAGTAGAAGCTAGGAAAAATGTTTTGGAGCTGGCTCAGGTGTACAACTCCCTGTTTTTGTTTTACCAAGTGTTTAAAGGGTTGTTTTCACCTTTTTGCATAACAATTAATCTGGAGTTGAGAAAATTATGAAACCTTTTGACTTAAATCAGTAGTATAACTCAAATTGTGGGAAAAATATGGAAACCACCAGAAGTAACTAGGTGAACCACTTTCCTGTTTAGGGAAGAATAAATGGAGTAAATGCACAGAAAACGTCACCTTTTCGCAAATAGTTATATACCAGCTACCTTAAGGTAGCAAAGGCTATATTGGAAGAGGTACAAAAGAACATTCAGAAATAGGATAACTTTCCGATCTAAATCTTAACAAAGTAATGTTACATATATGTACACAATCGCCATCAAAACCGACCCCGGCCTATACCACACCCCACCTTCTTCTTGTAAATAAGGAAAGTTCAGAACCTTGTCTAGGTGAATGTGGCCTATATAACTTCTTCTTCTTCAGCAATAATTTGTGTTTGCGTTCTATGAAAAGTGGAGATTTAACTTGATGCATTGCATTTCGTGTAGAGCTGAACCTTGCAGACGAAACCTATGAGCTTCACCCAACGCCGGAAGACGGAGTCGTAGCTGAGCCGCCACCTACAGGAGCTGAGCCCGAGCACACTGAAGACCAGTTCGCTACCGCCCCGCTTGAAGGCAAGTCCCTAAGCCTAAATTCCTATGTTTTAATTACTTGCTATACAATTGCTTGCCTTGTTTGTGCATTTACGTTGCAGGAATTGTTTGAAACCATATATGCATGAGATACGCAACCTTTTGATATGAACACTAGTATTTGAAGCCAAGAAGTTGCAATGCTTAATAGGACTCGGTAAAAGTCGAGTGATTGACTATCACTCGTGAGTTATAAGAGTTGTCTATAATCCTTTTTGTTACAACTATAAGGACGACAGACGGGGTAGGGCTCTGTGAACTATTTTGGTGGTCGGTGGATTGCCCCGTCTGTCTACTTGAAATTGGACTAAGGTCGAAATGTGATAGTGTTCATGATCAAGTGTTTGAAAGTACTAATCTCATACCTAGTATGGGATGGGGAAGCCTAGTATCTGATTGAACCAGGACGTGAGCGGTTCGTTCCATTGTCTCTGGAATGAAGTTCCCTTGCGGCCGCATGTGGTGACAAGTGCGGTTATAGAACAGCAGAGGCTGGGTTTATGGAGCCTTGTACTAAGGGAAGTGGGCCCGACACGGGTCTGGGAATTGATGGGGACGGCTGACAAATGAAGCGACCATTCGTGGTGCGCAGATGTCGTAGGATTAGGTTCACCATGCATGATTAAGAAATTCGAATCAATTCGTCTGCCTCTCACAGTTTGGGACTACTTGATCGCTATGCTACACTGAGTAAGAATGGACTTGATGATGAATTCAATACTACTACTTGTCATTAATTGTCTGAGAAATTATGCTTGTTTAGTGTAGTTGCTAACGTAGACAAGTAAATGAACTTAGAACCTGTGGCTAAAATATTGAAAGTAAGGACCTACTGTAGTTGCTTTTCGCCAAAGCAAACCTCAGAGCCAAAAAGCTTGCTTGTCTAGGTGTTGGTGGAGTGGCACCACCGGTCGGTTAAGTCTTGTTGAACGTAGTCACTAAGCCTTGTTGTGGCACATATTTTCAGGTGATGTTGATAGCCCTGAGTTTGCTGCTAGTGGCACTTAGCCTCCCCAGCTTCCTCCTGGGTGGACGATCGAGTGGGATCCCTCCTCGAACGGCGCGGACCAGGACCATTGATGTCATGATCGGCCTCGTCATGACGTCCGACATCGGCACTAGCTTTCGTTTGTTTATTTCCGCTGCTTAAGAACTCCGCAACTATGTTTGATTTTCGAACTTGACGTTGTAATAAATTAATGCACTTGTTTAATTTGGAGGATCTATTGTATTCTCTGGAATCACTCACCTTCGTGTGAGCTATGCTTTCTCAGTCCTGTGGAGTGGTTTATCGGATGAAATCCGACAGACTGCCGAGTTAACTTGATTAAAGCACATGATCGCGTGTTAGGCGACTTAATTGTGCTTTAGCTAAGTTAATTTGCGCGGTTCCGCCACATATGTGTTGTCACCTTAATGTATTTAATGGTCTGCGTACAATTCTGTGATGATCCAAGCAACTATGTAATCTACATTACTAGCTATTAGGTGTAATAGCATGTTCTAGTTCTTGGAGGACTCATCACCAGGAGGATGGCGCACATGGAACATGGAGATGGAGATCACCATGGTGAACAGGTTCTATGGAGATGGAGATCACCATAATAAAACGGGCCATACTGTGTCACAACTGTGTGAATGTTGTTCTTTATGTTTTACTTCCTGCATGATGTCATGTTAGAAGTAGAACGATCCCTCGCAAAGTTTAAGTTTGTATTCCCTCCCAACTAAAACTTGCACCATCCCATGTCTTGTACAATTGGTGGTGGGTCTATGAAATTAGGGTGCCAATAGTTTTCCTATGCATAAGGGTTTATGTCGGACACTTGCACGCATAAGGGTTGGTTTGCTTAACAAGGTTATCTTAACGGTTAAGGACCTTGGGGAATAAAGGTTGGGCACCGAGACGTGGAGATGTCACCCAACAACAGGAGTCATATGTGATATGATTAGCAAGAAGTTGCTTACTGATCTACATTGTTTGCTAGCGGTGATGCTAAAGCTCACAAGTAGACTTGTTAGTTGTGGATCCTAAATCACTAAGTATCAATAGAGGGATATTGATTTTAGTAGGAGTAGATTCTGCTAAATAGTTTAATGTGATTTACTCTATCATGGATACGTTTGTCTTAGTGTATTTTGCATTACTTTTGTTGTAGATTAAATGGCACCTAGCAACACCACACCGTTTGCTTTGCGTTCGGTCCTTGAGAAGGACAAGTTGAATGGAACAAACTATACGGATTAGATCCGTAACCTAAGAATTATTCTCAGGGCTGATAAAAAGGAAGATATTCTAGACACCCCATTACCACAAGTACCTGCTGATGATGCATCTGCTGCCGTTAAGGCTGCTTACAAGAAAGCATTTGATGCTAATCTTGAGGTAAGCTGCTTTATGCTTGCTTGCATGAAACCCGAGCTGCAGATGCAGTTCGAAACAAATCATGAGGCGCACGATATGATCATGGCGCTCAAAGATTTGTTCCAGACACAAGCCAGGACTGAAAGGTTCAATGTATCCAAAGCCTTTCTGGAGTGCAAGCTAGCAGAAGGCGCAGCAGTAGGACCACACGTAATCAAGATGGTTGGTTACACTCAGCGATTGAAGAAGCTAGGCTTCCCAATGGGCAAAGAGTTGGCCACTGACTTCATTCTTTCGTCTCTTCCACCTAGCTATGGGAACTTCATCTCGAACTACCTTATGCATGGGACAGAGAAGGATCTGAATGAACTGTGTGGTATGCTTAAAACAGCAGAGGTTGATATTAAGAAAAGCGCTAGTAGCAGCCATGTGATGGCTGTACAGAACAAGCCTAGCTTCAAGAAGAAGGGCAATTCTTGGAAGATGGGCAAGGCTGGAGTGTCCAAGCCAAACCCAGCGCCCAAGGCTAAAGCTGGAACTACTCTAGAAAAAGAGTACTTTTATTGTCACAAACCTAGTCAGTGGAAGAGAAATTGCAAGCAGTACCTAGCTTCGTTGAAGAATGGCAGAAGTAAGAGTACTTCCACCTCAGGTACGCTTGTTGTTAATGTTATAGACAACATATTTCTCGCTGATACAATTATTAATTCGTGGGTATTTGATACCGGATTGGTTGCTCATATTTGCAATTCGATGCAGGAAATGATAAGAAGTAGAAGCGTTGAAAAGCGAGAAGTTGATTTCCGCGTGGGCAATAATGCAAGAGTTGCTGCGTTGACCGTCGGGACGATGCAACTCCATCCCGTCAGGATTTATTATGGAATTGAATAATTGTTATTTTGTTCCTAGTTTAAGTCAAAACATTATGTCTCCTTCATGTTTGATGAAGGATGGTTCTTCATTTGCGAGTGAAAATAATGGTTGTGGGATCTCTAAGAATGATATGTTTATGGCTTTTGCACCCATTGTCATTGGATTGTTTGTTTTAAATCTTGATGTTTCACCTATCTGTAACATAAGTGCTAAAAGGTCTCGGCCTAATGATTTGAGTACTACCTACATGTGGCATTGTCGTTTGGGTCATATAAGTGAAAAACGCATGAAGAACCTCCATACTGATGGACTTTTAACTTCGTTTAATTTTGAATCATACGAGACATGTGAGGCTTGCTTACTAGGAAAGATGACCAAGGCACCTTTCACAGGTTTTCCTGAGAGAGCATTAGACTTGTTGGAACTCGTACATACCGATGTATGTGGACCAATGAGCAGCCAGAGGAGGGTACCAATACTTCATAACTTTTACTGATGATTTTAGTAGATATGGATATGTCTACTTAATGAGGCACAAGTCTGAAACCTTTGAAAAGTTCAAGGAAATTCAGAATGAAGTTGAAAATCAGCATGGCAAGAAAATTAAGGCCTTGTGATCTGATCGTGGAGGTGAGCATTTAAGCCACGAATTTAGCAATCATCTGAAGAGTTGCGGAATTGTTCCACAGCTTACGCCGCTTGGAACACCTCAAAGAAATGGTGTATCCGAGCGACGTAATCAAACTTTGTTAGACATGGTTCGATCAATGATGAGCCAGTCAGACCTACCGTTATCATTTTGGGATACACGCTAGAAACAGCAGCTTTCACACATAATAGGGTACCGTCTAAATCTCTAGTTAAATCTCTAGTTAAGACACCATATGAGATGTGGACTGGAAAGACTCCCAATTTGGCTTGCGGCACTCCTTTACCTTTTTTACCATGTGCCACTTAGTGTGGGGCGTTATAGTACTATTTTTTCATGTATACTTCCTCTGTCCCAAAATTGTATATTATTATGATTTTTTTCTAGGTGTATAATTTTTCTATGCACCTGAATACAGTATACATCTAGATGCATAATAATATATAGATACATAATAATATATATGAATTTAGAAAAATCAAAATGACCAACCATTTAAAACAGAGGAAATACAATATTATTCTATTAAATAGCAAGAACGGTTAGGTGGGATGGGCTTCTTTCCATTTTGGATGCTCATGTTGTCTTGCATTCCAGTGAACATAAACTTGATCCACTGGAAATGAAGAACCCCGATTGCGGGCACGCCTTGGCATCGCGAACTGAGTTTGTGTGCATGTAGAATGTGTGTTTCGGTGTTTATATGTGTGAGAGTATATGCATAGTATAGTGATACGTCACTGGTGATTACCCACCTATACCAACAATATTGTCCATTTATGAGTTGAGAATTTAATCATTCTCGATATGATCTAGCGTGCTAAAAGAGAAGATGACGATCTTGTTCAAAATAAACCTAACTGGCCAGTGCCTTTTACAAATCCACTCTGAACGAAAAAGCCTGCCATTTTATTCATCACAACTGGCAACTCACTTGCAAAGGCTCGTAAAAACGCAGTAGAACCAGAGACAACAAGTACTAGTGAAACCGAATATGTAAGCTTCGGTCAGGGCCTCTCACACATCACACACACATCAACGTAAAAGACAAACGCACACGAGCAGTCTGTAAATATCCAGCGACACGTACTTAGGCCCTTATTCATGCCGTCCATGCACGCGCCGGCGTCACACCACCTGGCGGATGGCTCCGCCGGCAGCGGCGGCGGTGGTTCCATCATTGATATCATGCAGTGCCAGCTGGTACCGAATGCAGAAGTCGACGCACCTCTTCTTGTTCACCGGGTTATGGTGGTGCTGACACTTGAGCTCGCACGTACGCCTGCTACCGCGTAACGTGTCCTCACCAGCGGTGACGGTGGCGGTGGCTCCATTCTCCATAATGGCATCTAGTGCCACTTGGTACCCTATGCAGAAGTCGGTGCACCGGTTGCTGTTCACCTGGTCGTGATGGTGCTGGCACTTGATCTTGCATATACGCCGGTTGGCGCAGACGCCGACCTCACCAGCGGTGATGGTGTCGGTGGCGCTAGCTCCATCCTCCTCCTTAACGTCAAACAGTAGTGCTAGCTGCCACCGTATGCAGAAGTCGACGCACCGCTTCTTGTTCACTGGATCATGATGATGCTGGCACTTGAGCTCGCACATAGCTCGGCTACCGTGGAGGCTGTCTTTGCCCGCGGTGGCTCCCTCCTCCACCGCGTCAAACGGTAGCGCTAGCTGCCACCGTATGCAGAAGTCGACGCACCGCTTCTTGTTCACTGGATCATGATGATGCTGGCACTTGAGCTCGCACATAGCTCGGCTACCGTGGAGGCTGTCCTCGCCCGCGGTGGCTCCCTCCTCCGCAGCATCAAATGGTAGCGCTAGCTGCCACCGTATGCAGAAGTCAACGCACCGCTTCTTGTTCACTGGATCATGATGATGCTGGCACTTGAGCTCGCACATAGCTCGGCTACCGTGGAGGCTGTCGTCGCCAGCGGTGGCTCCCTCCTCCGCAGCGTCAAACGGTAGCGCTAGCTGCCACCGTATGCAGAAGTCGACGCACCGCTTCTTGTTCACTGGATCATGATGATGCTGGCACTTGAGCTCGCACATAGCTTGGCTACCGTGGAGGCTGTAGTCGCCAGCGGTGGCTCCCTCCTCCGCAGCGTCACCGGCCGTCACCGTGACAGCCACCGCCAGCAGCACCCCGGCGAGCAGGAGGAGCCACCTGCTAACCCCACCCTCTCCAACCTTCCGCCCAAACCCCATTGCTGTACTTGCACACACACGATCGAACACTACTACGACGAGGAGAGTCGAGTGCAGGATGAGGAGAGGAGGTGGTGGATGTGGTGATGGAGGAGCCTGCCGGAGGGCGGTGTTTATACACGCGCTGCACGCATGGGATGTACTTCAATAATTCATTGGGGCCGACGACAATCAGCATGTCTGTGGATGGTGCGTCTGAAACTTGAAGATAAACTTGAAGTACTGTTACCACGTGAAACGCGTGGTGGCTGGTGGGATCACATCGGGGCTGAATCTTTTTTTTTCTTTTCGATAAAAGCCAAAGTTTTTATATATTGGTGTTTAAATGAGTAGATAATACTCTCATGACACAGTAGAGGATGGCACCAATAATCGAAGGATTTGCAGATGCTCTCATCAACAAAAGTCCAAACACCTCCGTCGGTCTCGCTAGCTCGACAACTCACCGCTCTCCTCTGCTTCGCTGCTCTGCCTCCTTTGCAGTACTGCCATGCCGTCCTTCCCTTGGTTTTTGGGCGCCCTCGCTGCGTGATGTTGTTCTCCAAGCAGATCGATGCCATGGCGAGCGTGCTGAAACTCTGAATCCCGAACTGAACCTTCCTTCCTTCCTTCCAACGGTTCCTCCCGTGTTGATCTACTCCAAGTCCCCAATTCTCCTACCTCAGGGAGAAATCACAACAATTGAAGGTTGGCTGATTTTGACCATTTTATTATTTTCAGGGGAGGATGCCCGCCTCCATCTGAGGGCACCCGCAATGATTATAGTAAAGTGCTACCGCGTAGGATATAGTAAGTCATACAACTGATCTGTTCAACAATCTTGCAATAGCATACTTTCATGCGTGAAACGGACCGGAATTCCCATTTCTAAGAATTCAAGCCTACGTACATCGGTGATAGTGCCAGAAAGGTAATCACGTGCAAATCCCTAGCTCAGATAGTACAAATCCATACCCTCAGATAGTACAAATTCATACCAGCACAGAAATATAGAACAACAACAGAGTACAAATATCATAAATAACATGAGTAGCGAGTACATCTCTTCGGCACATGCCGGTACAAGTCCATCAGGACTGAATCAAGAAAGGTAAAATATCTACGCAACGGAAACATAAGCTATAGCGAACTCCATCTCCAGAGGCGACTCAAGCGAAGAACCATCCGTAATCTTCCCATCCGTCGATGTCGAAGTCGTAGTCAGGCTCCGACCCTGAAGAACCACCATTTACCCGAGAAGCGGGTAGGCCATGTCAACTCCCAAAAGCAGCAAGTCAAGGAAACAGGAGAAATATACTATATGCATGAGTTAAATCTATGTATGGCTATGGAGGTTTATGCAGCAGCAGCAACAATCAAGGAAGCAGCAAAGCAATACCATCGTCGAGGTCAACACCTCAAACAAGGAAGTCGGCACAAAACTCCGGATCCTTCACTTAAGGGTCCAGCACCCAAACACACTAGGCGATGTGAGAGCTCCCTCCACTCATATTTCAACAACAAACGCTAGCCTATCTCAAAAAGGGGAGGTAGAAGAATAAGAAAAGTCTAGTCAAAAATAGCGGCAGTTAATAGCACTGTCCGCAACTAGTGGACACGGACTATGTCACACCCTAAAATTTTCGAATTTCAGGATGTGAATAAAAGGAATAATTAAACAATGATTTTCTCATAATTTTAAAAAATTTCTCAACATTTATTTTTCTTTATAGGAAATTTAGTATAGGAAAATAATTGTTTGCTTTTCTAAATAAAATAATGATGTTCCGTGTCTGTGCATTCATGCCGATGCATCTTGGTGTTTCATGAGTGCAAAAGTTCCAAAAATACGATTAGACGTTGTCCAGACCCTTCTGAGAATTTTCCAATTTCTTTTTCTAAAATTTATTCTTCGTTTTCCTAGAGCTAACTCCAATTTTTGGAGCTGCACGCAGGGGATATGATGGACTTCAATAATTCATGGGGGCCGACGACCATCAGCATGTCTGTGGATGGTGCGTCTGATATGACACATGATCACATGGCTCATATAGTAATCTGCGTCGGTTTTTAGATGATGGAAGATAAACTTGAAGTACTGTTACCACGTGGCTGATAGTGACAATTGAAGGTTGGCTGATTTTGACCATTTTATCATTTTCAGGGGAGGATGCCTAATGTGTTACCACGTAGGATGTAGTAAGTCATACAACTGATCTATTTAACAATCTTGCTATAGCATACGAGGGCCCACAATCAATGCTCCCATCCTCATCCTCTCCTCTTCTTCCTCTCTCACACCTCTTCTCTCCCCCCACATGGCCATTGGCCATGGCGTCACGACCGCGCTTGCCCCGGTGACCTGCACCAGCTGCCACCCCCACCTTAGGCATCCGCCCGCACCGCCGCACCCTGCCCGGCAACACTGATCCCGAGCCACTCTTTCATAGGGATGTATATGTGTACATTGCTTTTGCGTCTATCTAACACTTTGCATGAAGTAGTCAACCCGAGGGGCAGCTTTTATCACTGAACACTTGTTAGCATAGGAAGATAAATACGTTAGCTTCCATGAGTGGGAGAATCAAGAGTACTGCCATAACTAGACTCGTGAGTGCCGAAAAACATGTTGTCAATGTGCACTCTAATGATGTATATATTCTATTTTTCTATTATTTCGTATGCTTAATTTATATTTATGTAACATGTTCTATGTCTATGACACTAGCTTGTTGAGTCGCACACTAGCTTGTTAGGGTGAAATTAGCGGGAACCAAAATCGGTGAAAAACTGGCAGCAAATAGTATTCGCAAATTCAAAAAATAAATTGCTTGTTTTTTTAGCAGGAACAATATTTTCATGTACGGACCACGCCGTCACCTGACCCTACAAAACAATTTGCAGAGGCAGCTCATGCCGTCACTTGCCCCTCCAAACAACCATTTCCAGGGACGAGCCATAGCGTCACCGACACATGAAAATGTGTTTCTAGGGGTGGGTGATGGCGTGGCCCACCCTTGTAAATGACTGCGGATACGTTACCCCCTCCTACAAATAGTTATTACAATTATAGAATTCAACTGGCCCTGCAAATATATTTTCAACTGGCCCTACGAACTATTTCTTCAACGCGGCTCGCCATTGCAATTATAGAATTCAAAAGCATTCTCAATGCAGACGCCAATGCCCACCACACCCGGCTCGGGCCGCTCCAGCAGAAGCCCTGCGAGCAGGAGGTCACTTGCAAGTGGCCACCACCGTACACTTCTTCATCCACATTCACACTTTTTCATTTTGTAGTACACCTTCAACCAATATTTTTTATCACTTCCTCACATACATATATAAATGGTCTACATGGTGACACTCATCATGCACTTGAGCTCGCATATACGCCGGATGGCGCTAATGCTATCATCACTGGTAGTGGCTCCCTCCTCCGCCGCGCCGGCGGCCGTTGCTATGGTGGCCACCACCAGTAGCACCCCAGCCAGCAGGAGGAGCCACTTAACTCCACTCCCACCAACCTTCCGCCCAAACCCCATTGTTGTACATGCACTCACACGATTGAACACTACTACTAGTGATGACTGAGGAGAGTGGAGTGCTAGCGATGACCGAGGAGAGTGGAGTGGAGGATACTAAGAACTGACATTCCATACAACTCTTTTTGTCCTGGTTGACTTTGGACTCAGGTCTAAAGTGCCTTTAGTCCCGGATCAAAAATGAGGCACCAAAAGGATATCGATAGGAGGGGCTTCAGTCCCGCTTGTAAAAATCTGGCAGCCCCCCTTTTGTCCCGGTTGGAAATTCCAACCAGAACAAAAGACCCCCCTGCCCCCCTTTTGTCCCGGTTGGTAATTCCAACCGGGACAAAAGATTTATTCCCATTTGGAATTACCAACAGGGACAAAAGGGGACCTTTAGTCCCGGTTGGTGGATCCAACCGGGATAAAATGCCCTCCCACGCGCGCCTCCCCTCTCTCCATGTTAACTTCTCTTCTCTCTCTCTCTCCTTACTTATCTTCCACCGGCGCCTCCTATCTCCTCCTTCTCCTCCTCTCTCTACAGGTGCTCCCTCTCCTCCCTCTCTTCCTCTCCCAGCCCCTCCCCCTCTGCTCTCCTCCCCTTCCCCCTCTGCTCGCCCCTCACTGGCAGTGAGGAGCGGCAGCGCGGTGAAGGCGGGTGGCAGTGCACAGGGGAGCGGCGTGCGGGCGGGCCGGCCGGCGGCGCAGTCGGAGCGGGCGGGAGCAGCAGCGGGCGAGGGAGGAGCGGAGGCAGGCCGAGCGGGAGCGGAGGAGCGGCGGTGGCGGGCTGAACGGGAGCGGCGGAGCTGGCGCGGGCGGGCGGGCGGGCGCGGTGGCTTTTTTTTTATTTTTTCGAACTTTTTAGTCCCGGTTGGTGCTAAAGGGGGCATGACCCGGGACTAAAGGACCCCCTTTTGTCTCAAAAAATTAATCCGGGTTGGGTATTGGAGAGATATGATCCTTCCCAATCGGGATTAATGCTCAGTTTTCTACCGGTGGATGAGCATTGAGGAGAGGAGATGTTGCGACGGAGGAGTGTGGTGCTTTATACACGGTCGGCACGCATGGGGTTGGATTCAATAATTCATGGGGGGCCGACGGCATATCAGCTTATCTGTGGGTGGTGCGTCTGAGACTTGATCACATAGCCCAAGCAGCAATCAGCACCGCTCGTGAACCGCGTGGTAGGGAACACATCGGTCTCGGTGTTAAATGGTTTGTGCAGCTGACATTTTTGCAATGCCACAAGTACATGGAATCGTACATCATGATCTATAAGCAAGCTGCTGAAAACAGGATCGGAGTAGCTACTCTATCAGCTTGATTCTTCCAAGCATTTCAGATAAAGCAAGTGAATGGGACGTTTTGTTAGTCTCTTTTGATCTTCCACACCTCCAAAAATAGAATGATCCCTCCATTCTTCTCGAAGAACTCTGCTAGAGTTGTGGGCCAAGATTCCAATGATGCCCCGGACCGGTGATGATTTCATCGCCTCCCTTTTCTGCAAGAAGGATGGCACCAAACCTGGTGTAGCGGCTGGTGGTCGCTATCGACAAATGCGGCATGGATCGAGCTTGGCGAAATGAAGCACGGCTGCCAGCAACAAATGCTGGCGGTCCTGGGCATACCCTCCTTCTGACCGGAGATTCATGACTGGTAGCTGCCGGGGAGCTGACACCGCTGCTGGCGGCGCTGCTGCTGCTGCTCCCGGTCCCCTGATATCCTGACGCATTTGCAGATGGTCTCATCAATAAAAAGTCTAGACACCTCCGTCTCGATCGCTCGACAACTATCACCGCTCTCCTCTACTTCGCTACTCTGGCTCCTTTAGTCCTTTGCAGTAGCGCCATGCCATCATTTCCTAGGGTTTTGCGCGCTCTCACTGCGTGAAGTTGTTCTCCAAGCAGTCAACTATGTCACAATAAAGACAGAATGGCTTAGCTAAGTGCAGAGAATTGAGAAGGATATCCTGGAGAACACTGATCTTGATATTGTTCTTAATGATTTTGCATCAAGAAATGTCCCAAGGAGTTTCTTTGTAAAGAACTGGAGCATTATTGTTGATGAATTAGTCATATATGGGGCTTATTTATTAATTTGAGGTAATCATACTAGTTTTATTTTTACAGCTCTTTAAGTTTGTACTATGGACATTGTTCTTTAAGAATTAAATATATTTTGCCGCTCTTTAAGTTTGTACAATCAGCTCTATGATTTTAAGAGCCCATGATGTCCGGTTCACTCGAGGGCCCTTACCATCGTAGAGCTGGCCCTAGCAAGAACTGCAGCCGTCGCCCCCTTGTCATCCTCCCCATGGCCACCGCCATCTCATTCTCCCCCATCTATTTCGTGGCTTCGTGCCTCTGCTCAACGCGACCACGCCTCCACGCCGTCCAACCTTGCCCAGGGTGCGCCACTCCACCGGACATGATAACAACTCATACAAGCTAGGAAGAGCGCTAAGGATCCCATCCCCAAGAACGGGAAAATCACATAGGTTGACAGGTTGATAGGTCGGGATGCACCCTGCTGCATGCGCTCACCTAGTCCCGGACCACGGCACGCAGTCGTAGCGCCACTAAAGAAACCACACATGTCAGCATGCAAAATTATACAAGGCACTTATCACCAACACATGTGCGTTCTGATTGGATTCTCGCTTCTCCAAAGCATCACCTCCTCCCCTGATTTCCTTGAAGATACGTCGCCCAGCGCCAGCTGGTACCGTATGCAGTAATCGATCCACCGCTTCCTGTTCACCGGGTTGTGATGGTGCTGGCACTTGATCTCGCATATATACGCCGGCTGCCGCGGAAGGTGTCCTCGCCAGCGATGGCTCCCTCTCCCTCCTCGACCGCATCGGCGGCCGTTGCCGTCGTGGCCACCGCCAGCAGCACCCCGGCGAGCAGGAGGAGCCACCTGCTAACCCCACCCTCTCCAACCTTCCGCCCAAACCCCATTGCTGTACTTGCACACACACGATCGAACACTACTACGACGACGAGGAGAGTTTCATAGTTCATGGGGGCCGACGACGCATCTCAGCATGTGTGTGGATGGTGCGTCCGAGACATGATCACATGGCCAGTGCAGTAATCTGGACTGGGCGCACCATCACGTCAACCGCGTGGTGGGATCACATCAGATATTTTGCAATGCCACAGGTACCGGGGCATCGTACATTCTGACATAAGCGTGTAAGGCTGAAAACCCGGTGTGACTCATGTCTCATCTATCAGCTTGATTCTTCCGAGGCATTCATAGAAAGTGAATGAGCCGTTTTGTTTCCCTCTTTTGATCTTCCACCACCAATAGAACTCCTCCATCATTTTGCAAGAACTCTGCTAGAGTGGGCCTAAGGACAATAGAAATAATAAGGGCGGTCTTTAAAGGATTACAAAAGAGCTGCAATTTGGTGATTTCGATTTTTTCCATTTTTAATTTATTGTTTTTTATTATAAAAAAGAGTTTTTGATATCTTTGCTACATGTTTTTGGAACATGTACCTAACTTTGCAGTGGTAGCTACTATTTATAATAATTGTGATCTGATGCATGTTTCTTGGACGTTCTCTAAATACGTCATGAAAACCCGTCATGGATTACATGATTTCCTAGTGTTTTTGGAACACTTGGAGCTAATTTTATGTTTATTGGAACGTGTTTCATGGAGCTACAACGGGCCACCGCATGCCAGACATTGCGATGACAGCCGGAGGGGTTCGTGGATGCACAGCGATACACGATGATGATGCGCCCAAGGATTGTTAGTTGGGCTAGAAACTGAAACAAATAACACAAGGCAAAAGAACAATCAGCCCACTATTACACAACAAATCATTGTTTGATTCAAGGCACACCATGCATGTCATGTAATGGAGCTAACTGCTACGATGTTCTCAGCTAGAGGTTTGCCCACGGAAGTGATGAGAATTCAGCCATTCCTTCTTTTAAATCGTATCAGTTCCTACCTTGTAATCTTGTTGTGCTTTGTGCTACTGTGTGACTAGGATAACCTCGAACGAAGCCCATCATTGCGTCAATCAGAACATGTGCAAGTATGTGTTTTCCAAATGTTTTCTGGTTCTTTCCTGTCTCTCTCTGTGTTTTCCTTTCAGAATATAAACTGGGTAGCCACGAGAACCCTTCTTCTGAAGCTTGGATACTTCTTACACACGTCGGCTCGTAATTGCAATTGGTGATCAGAATCAGGACCGGTTGGCACAAATCAACTAGTGGAAAGCTTTGCACATGTATTGTATAAACTAGACAAGGGACCCTGAGATGCTCAATGACAAGGGGACCAGCATTCAAGGGCGCGTGTACAATTCACATGTGCATCATTGAATTGTCAGAATCATCATGTACACAACATACCAAATGCTCGCTTTAAATGTTCCATTCAATTCAATCACCGGTCCTGAGTAGGGTTGGACGTGCAGGTTTATATTGTGACCTCTAGCTATGGAGTCATATGCGTCCAATGCAAAAATCTATTACCTCCGTATCGAAATATTTGTCACTGATAAGTTTTTATCATAGCGGTTAACCATTTGTCTTATTCAAAAAATTATGCAAGTATCAAATTATTTTGTTTGTGATTTATATTTTATTGTTAAAAGTATTTTAAGCACGACTTATCTTTTTGTATATTTGAAAAAAAAGTGAATAATATGAATAGTCAAACATTAGGAGAAAAAGTCAACAGCAACAAATATTTCGATACGAAGTATAAAACAAGTAATTCTCTTCACTTTGGAGCCTCTGCCGCAACAGCAAGGGCCCTTACATCCCCTTTAAAAACTTCTTGTTACCGCTATACACTAATTAAGATGGAGGGTTAATAAGCTTAAGCCACCAATGACTCATATTGCTGATGAGTCACAAAGGCTCAAGATACTGGCACACCAAGATTACAGCTGTGGATTATACTTTTGATCAAGCCATAAGACAGCACCACCTTACAAAGACTCTCTCTAAGAATTGTACGTACAGCACAAATTGCTCTCTTGTTATATTAAGTATAGTGCTATATACCTTGGATGATCACATCTATCCTTCTGAATTATGTGTAACTTCCTCTAGACTCTAGCAACTTCAAATGACTGAGTCGGGTGATATTTATAGGCTCAACCGAAAAACTATGGGCATTAAGTTTGTGGAGGATTATGTTGTTGGCAATTTGCCAAAACCGTTGGAAATGCTCGAATTCATAGCAAACAAAAATTTTTGATCAGTAGAGTAGCCCGATGGGAGCTTGATACTATTCAAGCACTCAAACATATTTTCCTTCTCTTCCTTGCTGAGTGTGTAACTGGTAGGATGCAAGTAATGTCCATCATTTCTCTTTTCCGAATGTAGGTAATCTCGTTGTTTCATACGTTTCAAGTCCCAGCGTGCTACAATCATATCCTTTGCCTTTCAATATGTACCCAGGAAGCTAAGCATGTTCACACAAAAATTTTACGTTAGGTGCATCACATCGATTGCATTACGAACCTCAAGGACTTCCCAATAAGGTAGCTCCCAAAATATAGACTTCTTCCACATGGGTGCATGTCCGTCCTCGTCGTTCAGAACAGGTTGGCTACCGGAGCCCTTGCCAAAGACTACCCTCACATCCTTTATCATAGAAAATACACATTTACCATTACAGTGAACAGGTCAAAATACTTCCCTTTCTTTCTTAACAGGTGCTTAGCAGGAAATTATTTTTAGTTGTTCACCTTCCATTCTATCCTTGCATTTATTCCTGTAGTTGGAATAGCCATCAAGAGAGACGAAAACCATTTCATGGGTACACATCTTTTTGTTAGAGATATATTTAGAGATAAGTTAAAAATAGATTTGTACACAAGACATACATAGGCTGGTTCGGTTGTGACTCTCATAGATAGGATAGTTAAATATAGAGTCCTTGTAATTTCCAACACGAGTCTAGCTTAACCACCTATATCTGTAACATTGCTTCTATATATAACATGCAACCTATGATTAGCCGAGATAGGCAATCATAGTTAACCTCATTATCTTTTATGGTAATCAGAGCCTCCTCTTCCTAATACATCCATCAAACACATCTACGACAAAACTCGCTGTGAGGGAAAAGGCCGCGACGAAGGAAATCTTCGCGACGCACAGATGGCATCCTCCTCCTCGTCGCATCCCTCCTCGCACTTTGGACACCCGGTGTCGGACAAACTTACGCGGGACAATTTCGTCTTGTGGAAAGCACAGTTCCTGCCGGCTGTTCGTGGCGCCAAGGTGCTCGGCATCTTGGACGGAACTATTTCTGAACCGCGACCAGTAATAGAAGCTGATGTCGACAGCAAGAAGAAGCAAATCCCCAACCCAGAGCATGACTCATGGGTGGAAAAAGATCAACAACTACTCAGTTACCTGGTGAACTCGGTCTCCAAGGAGGTCCTCGCTGGGATTGCGACTGCAACGACTTCCGCTGAAGCATGGAAGGCACTAGGAGTCATGTTTGCAGCTCAATCAAGAGCGCGGGTTACAAACCTGCGCATGCAATTGGCCACTGCCAAGAAGGGAAGCCTAACGACGGCGGCCTATTTCAACAAGATGCAGAATATCAAGGATGAACTTGCTTCAGCCGGCGTCACCGTCCATGATGACGAGGTTGTTGCTCATATACTCAATGGTTTAGATTTTGATTATCACCCGTTTGTTTCTTCTATGATGGGCCGATCAGGGGATCTTTCTCTTTCTGAGCTCTACTCGCTTCTAATGGAGTATGATCTCCGACTCGAGATGTATCAAGGAACTGAGCAGCATCAATCCTCGGCAAATGTGGCATCTCGAGGTCGTGGAAACCGTGGACGCTCTGGGGGTCGCCATAGTGGCGGCAGATCAAATCGAAGGTTTCCGGCATCGAACAACAATAACCAAAACTTCTCCAACAACCAAGGCAGCAACCAGCAAAGCAACAGGAAGACGCCGTGTCAAATCTGCAAGAAAACAAACCATGAAGCCAAGCAGTGCTACTTTCGCTATGACGAAGATGAGCAATACCGTGGGCGACCCTCCGAAGCCTATGGTGTGGACACAAATTGGTATGCTGACAGTGGGGCTACAAATCATGTGACTGGTGAATTGGAGAAGCTCACAGTTCGAGATTGTTACAGTGGGCATGATCAAGTCTATACTGCCAGTGGCACAGGTATGCAAATTAGCAATGTTGGTCATACAATTGTTCATACCCCTACCAGCAATCTTTTTCTTAACAATATTCTTCATGTTCCCTCTGCAACAAAAAGCCTTGCTTCCGTTCATAAAATAGCTAAAGACAATAACGCCTATCTTGAATTTCACTCGGATTTTTTTGTTATCAAGGACAAGGACACGAAAAAGATCCTGTACCACGGTAGGTGTCGAGGCGGTCTCTATCCGCTTTCATCCAGTGCATCTTCTAGAGGACAGAGGCCGAATCCAGAAGCCCTTGCTGCTCATACGCCATCCACATCCCTATGGCATAGCCGCCTTGGTCATCCTGCTATTCCGATAGTTCAGAAGGTCATTAGCTCAAATAGTTTACCTTGCACTAGTAATAAAAGTGTGGAGTCAGTCTGTGATTCATGTCAGCGGGCCAAGAGCCATCAGCTTCCGTATCCTGTGTCTAATAAAATCTCAAGTGCTCCTCTTGAGTTAATTTATTCTGATGTGTGGGGACCTGCACCGACCTCTGTTGGACGCCACAACTACTATGTTAGCTTCATTGATGACTACTCCAAATACACCTGGATCTATCTCCTTCGACACAAATCTGATGTGTTTAGAGTTTTTCAAGACTTCCAAAATTTCATAGAACGCAAACTTTCCCGAAAAATTTTATGTATTCAATCCGATTGGGGTGGAGAATATGAGAAGTTAAATTCCTTCCTTCAGAAAATTGGTATTAGTCACCGTGTCTCTTGTCCTCATGCTCACCAACAAAACGGAGCTGCCGAGCGCAAGCACCGTCACATAGTAGAGGTCGGGCTTGCCCTTCTTGCAAACGCCTCCATGCCCTTAAAATTTTGGGACCAGGCCTTCCTCACCGCCACACATCTCATCAATCTTCTTCCCAGCAAAGTAATTCAGTTTGAGGTGCCTGCTACTCGGCTTCTTGGTGAGATGCCTGACTACAATAACCTACGCGTGTTTGGTTGTGCTTGTTGGCCCAACCTTCGACCTTACAATTCACGCAAATTATCTTTTCGCTCTACGCAGTGTGCGTTTCTTGGCTATAGTTCTATGCACAAAGGCTTTAAGTGCCTCGACATCTCCACTGGTCGTATCTACATATCACGCGATGTCGTTTTTGATGAAGCTGTTTTCCCTTTTGCCACCCTTCATCCCAATTCTGGCGCTCTCCTTCGAAGTGAAATTGTCCTCCTTCCTTCTTCTCTCCGTAATCCAGGGGATGACGATTGCTATGATTCTAACATTACTAATCCTACTAATGTGCCTGGTGATCCTAGTGTGTTACAGAAAGAAAATGGCGTCCCAAGTACAGGTGGTATTCCCGGCGTTCACCTATTTCCAGATACATCGCTGCCTCCTGTAACCGAAGATTTGGGCAATCGATCCCAGGCAGATTCGATCGACAGTCCGAGTACTCCCCTCGAAGCTGATTTGGACACGGCGCCCAGGACGGGAGTAATGCAATCAGCACCCACACATGAGGGCGAATCTCCATCAGGATCTCCACTCGCCTCCGCCCCACATGTACCTGACACGGGCAACGAAAATCCAGAACCACAACGTCACCAGACTCGACTCCAGAGCGGGATTGTGAAACCTAAGCGCATGTATGATGGTATGATCCGATATAGTTTCTTCAGTGCAACAGGGGAACCCAATTCAGTTCAAGAAGCATTAGCCAATTCCAAGTGGAGGCAAGCTATGGAAGCTGAATTTGATGCACTCAAGAAAAACCAAACATGGCGTCTAGTGCCAAGCAAGTCTGGGCAGAATATAATCGACTGCAAGTGGGTGTACAAAATTAAAAGGAAAGCTGATGGGAGCCTTGATAGATATAAGGCTCGTTTGGTAGCGAAAGGCTTCAAGCAGCGATATGGCATTGACTATGAAGATACTTTTAGTCCAGTTGTCAAAATAGCCACTGTACGACTGGTACTTTCTATTGCAGTCTCCAGGGGTTGGTGCCTAAAACAGTTGGATGTACAGAATGCGTTTCTTTTACTTTTTTGTGCTTTCACCCAGTCAGTTTTTGGTGCTAAATACCACCGAACGTTCCTATTCACTTCAGTAGCATCCCTTTATCTTGTTTGTTGTACTGTACATTCTTATTCCCTTTTCCTTTTTGCAGTTTATTTTCAGGAAGGATTTGATGAGATGCCCTGTATTTAGCAAGTTAAAAACTTTGTTACTCGATGTGTGGTGGATTACAGCTAACCTTGGTGCATTAATCTGCTTTCTCCAGCACTCACCAGTTCTAGAGAAGCTTACCCTTCAGTTTCCTCAGGTGCATGAGATCTCTGTATGATACCTGGTCTATTTAAAGTTAGCATGCATGATGCATTTAACTTGACATACATGTTCTGACAGATACATGAGAATTTTGTGGAAATGGGAGCAAGTTATGATCTGAGGAAGCAGCCCCTTTTATTGAAAGACCTTACTGTTGAAATTAAATGTCATGAAGGTGATGAGCAGATTCACAAAGTCTTAGATGTCTTGCGTTCCTATGGTTTACCCCCTGAGAAAATCATGATTCAACAATCTCCAAAGCTGATTGGGATCTGGTTCAACAACACTTGAACCTCTGGAGGTAAGTTTTCTGTTGTTAGTCATAATGATTACTATATTTTTGCACCATTGTTTGTATATGTAACTATGTATAAAAAAATAGCAATGAAAAGGCCTGACCAAATATTGGCCATGGCCAATGTTGAGGAAGTACCAAACTAAAAGATGATGTTTTGGTTTGCAGCCGAGTCAAAATTGGGGCCGTGACTAAATTAGTGTAAAAAACTGAGTGTTTTGGTTGCAGCTGTGCTAGAATTTGTCAATACTATGAGTATTACATATGTCATCTAGTTGCTTAGGATCCACATCAGGACAAAACTAAAACACGAATTAAACTTGATCAAAATCACATACTACTCCAAAATATCAAAAGTAACAAGGCCCTGAACAGGGCAAGTGAAGCACACTAGGTATCTTGTGACTGCAACATGCCTCAACAAACAGAGGCTTCAACCATTGGTGTAAAAGTTTCACCTGAGAAACACTCTGGCTGCTTGCATAATTTTGAGTTGGGAGGCTCTTCATAAGTATGGATGCGATGGTGTAAAATCTACCCTTCGATACTACAGTTAAATAAGATGTAAAAACTTCAGGATTTTTCATGTAGCTTTGTCATGATTACATCTGGTTAAAATTTATAGGTCATTTGCCGAGCAATTTTAGGATTGAACCTTCCTAGTATGGTTCACGCTGCTTAATGTGCCTGTTCATGTTAGTGCAGGTTTCAGTTCTAGCTGAAGAGTTAGTTGCACTATTGATGGAGCTATCGTCTCTTGACAATTCAGGATGCATATTGATTGTGATTTGAGAATATCCTTCATGAGGATAGCCGATGTCTTGTGTATACTGTGAATTTCAGATCTCATGTCATGTCATGAACACAGTTGTTGCGCCTGGTTTAGGAGTACGCTGCAGCTCTCTCGCACCACCTCTTCATGTACACATTTCAGGATGACTCCACTGAATCCATTCCGTTTCCCCTTAGCATTGTAGCCTCTCTCGCACCTTCTCTTCGTGTGCAGATCTGCAGGATGACAAGCTTGAGGAAACCATTTTGTTTCCCTTGCATTTGCTGTCTCTGGAACGTAGCCTAACTTCTCTAAGATCGTTCTGTTGCTGTGTATTTTCTGCTTCTTTTGTTCCTGTGAGCTTGACCATATATTAACCTTTTCGTTGAGCTTTTGTTTGCCTACTCCTTACTCTTGGATGATTGTCAATTTGTCATACATGAGCTTTTCCGTAGTTGCATTTTATGAACAATGACACTTGTTTTGAGCGAACGACAGGTGGTGTTTCTTGAACAGGTTTTAGTAGCACCTTAGGGCTGGATATTTTATGAGCACAATTCTTTCATCCCACTTTGTTTTCTTTTTCAAAATATAAAGGGTCTCATTTTTAGACCTTTCTAATTGTTCCAAACCAATACAACGCAACATTTTGAAATCGGGAATTGGAAGTTTCCTTGTCAGTACCTCAGACCAGATAATTTCATAATGAATGCTTGCCTGTGGTAACGATGGCGGACTTGATCATGGCCGGCGACCAGTCCGGGTGGACCGACTTGAGCAAGGCGACGACTGCCGAGACACGAGGGCACGCCATGGATGTCCCGGACATGAACACGTACGAGTCGCCCTTGGCTGCCAAGATGCTCGCTCCGGGGGCGGCAATGTCAGGCTGTTCAACCACAGACAGTTTCAGTATTGTATATTCAGTGTACCATTTCTCAATTCCTGGACATGTCACGTGCACGTGATGACGTGAACATCGAGATGGCAATGCACACCTTGAGTATGGCGGGGAACTGTGCGCTGGGGCCCCTCGACGAGAACGCGGCGACCCTCGGCGCGAGCACGCCGTCGCCGGCCACGCTCGCGGAGCTGTGTATCCTGACCACCGGCGACCTCGCGCCGCCGGCGTAGGAGGAGATCCGGCGGGCGACCTCGTAGTTCACTAGCACGCAGGGCATGTAGCCGTCGCAGGTGTCCAGGAGGTCGAGGAGGTTGGTGGTGTACTGCGCGAAGATGAGGCCCCTGCCCCTGCCGGCGACGACGCGGAGGATGGTGCCGAACACCGCGTGCGCCGGCGGCGACGCCGCCGCCTCCGTCGGCGCCGAGCACAGCACCACCTTGCCGGTGATGTTCACCGACTCCAGCGCCTTCTCGCTGCAGCTGCATGAGTTTGGCATTGTTCAGCAACGCAGATCCAAGATCTGCATCCGAACAGATATTGAGAGATGGATATAATTTAAAATGTGCATAAACATTTCATAAATTACCTATGACCATCAACCAGCATATCAAAATCGCTTCTGTTCACCGCCATGGCGTCTTAGTAAAGATTGCCCCTGCATGCGTTGTTATTTGTAATGAGATTGCTAATTGAACGTCGAAATGAGAGCTGAGGAAGATAATTTTAATGGCGTGGACTGGAGCTCGCTTGTGCTTCTTCTTACCACGAGCTTCTCGTTGTTGCCGAGCGATATGACGGTAGGGAAGGCCCGGTCGATGGTGGCGGCGGCGACGGTGATGACCCACGGCGCGGCGTTCTGGACCGTCTGCGGCACGGGCCCGTAGTTCCCGGCGGCGAACACGACGGGGATGCCCCTCGCACGGCGTGCAGCGTCCCGGGGATCTCCTCGCCGCTGGACCCGCCCAGCGACAGCGACAGGACGTCCACGCCGCCGTGCACGGCGTCTTCGACGGCCACGAGCACCTCGGCGTCGCCGCACTCCCCACCCACGCACGCCTTGTACACCGCCACCCGCGCGCGCGGCACCCCGACCGCGCCGCGCCAGCGCCCAGACCCAGCCGGCCGCCGCCGCCACCGTGGCTCACGCCCCGCACCCGCCCGCCGCGCGGCCGTCGAAGCCGTGTGCGTGCCGTGCCCGACGCCGTCCCTCGGCGACGCGTCCTCGCCCTAGCCGGCGCTGGCGTTCCCGCCGGGGGCGGCGCCGGAGTACCACCGCGCGCCGATGAGCTTCCGGTTGCAGCAGGTGGCGTTGAACACCTCGCCGGCCTGGCACACGCGCCTCCACCGCCTCAGCACGGGGCCGTACCCGTCGTCGTCGAAGCTCCGTGACTCCGGCCAGATGGCCGTGTCGACGACGCCGACGATGACGTCCTCGCCGTACTTCGCCTTCTTCGGAAACCCCGATGGCTGATTGTTGTACAAGTGTAAGGAATCGGTGTGTAGTCTAAGAAGGAGAAGGGTGAATTAGGGAAACTAATGTTTCCATTACTTTTGCATAAAACATAAATTAGATTATACTATCAAAATTTGAAACTAAGGTTAATCTAGTGTGAAACCCTCATCCCAAACAATTTTTCAATCTAGAGTCAATCCTAGCAAGATACTACACTAAGAAAGTAAAGGCACATAAGTTGCAAGTATGAAATGCGAAAACGTAAAGGAGGAGATGAGGGGAAGCAAACTCTTGACACGAAGATTTATCCCGTGGTATCGGTAGGCACTAAACCACCACTAGTTCATGTTGTTGAAGCACTCACATAATAGTATTGCTTCCCAGTCATCAAGTCTCTCCTGGGACACCCCTTGACTTGCCACAAAGGTTCGGCCACTAAGGCTCACGCCAAGTTCTCCGGTCACCTTGATGCCGTCTCCACTAAGTAGCTTCTTCACGAAGGAAGGGGGTCTCCACGTCCCCCGCACACGGTCGTCGACGCCGCTCCACACCAAGCCAGAGGGTCGAAGACTTGCCGACAAGCCACTAAGGCTCCAAGATGCCAGCACACCTTGTACAACAGTGGTTCACTCTAGAACCTAATCACAAGGTAGGCACATCTTGCACTCTCTCTTCTTTAGACCTATCCTAACACTAATCACACTCCTAAGCTTGTGCTAAACCTTTGATGGATCACTTAAACACTTTTGGTGGCTTGGATGTGTTCTTGATGTGTCTTGCTCTTCAATGGACTCATGCACACTTCAACTTCATCCAGCAACTCCAAATGGGCGAGTGGAGGGGGTACAAATAACCTAAGAGCTCAAAGAGCCATTGCTCTAACGGCTAGTTAAAGGATACCATCGGATGTTCCGATGGTGTACTTTTGGATAGCATCGTAACATCCAGTGCTCCTAGCCGTTGCCTCCCCGCGCTCAGGTTTCTCACTTTCTCAGTCACCGACGCATTCCACCGACTGATTCGATGAGGCATCGGATCATCCGATGGTTCCTCTAGTGCAGCGTTAGACCATCCGGTGCTGATGGTTTTGCGCCCAAAACCTCTCTGAAAATTTCTAAAGTAATTCACTCGCAACAACAAATTCTAGATTAGCAAAAAAGAAATCAGTAGTCCAATTCAGTTTTCCGTGATCACTGCTTACATTATAGTATATTATACAGTACCATAATAAAATTTCTGGTCAACACAAAATTACCTCCTTCCACGTGAAAAAAAAATGACAGACTCACAAAGTAAGCATTTGCCTATTAAGTCAACACTTCACCTTTTCTCTGCATGTTCACACATGTTCATGCTTTTATATGTATACTCTACTCATATCAGCTACATCAAAATTCCTCATATCCAACTCAGTTGCATAACAAGCATTTTCTAAAGAGAGGTTTAATAAGCAAGTTATAATACACTCAAACTTATTTTATCACAGAAATGCTTTCTAATTGATTCATGACTAACTACTGCATCCCTACTGAATCAGGCATTGGGCGGCAAGACGATCTTGGCGCGGCGGCCGCCTTTCGCCAAACGGAATTCCAAAGGAACGGCTGCTGTGCGGCAAAGAAATCCCAGCGGGGGCTGACCTCTAAAATCAGGCACGGGGCAACGGGAGAGGAAAGTTCGTATTGGAGGAAGACAAAAACCCACTCCCATCTCATGGTTTCCTTTTCCTTCACCAAAGTCCGAGACAAACGAGCCACGCTAACCTCACGCCATCACTTCTCGCCGCCACCGTTGCTCTGTACCAAGTTCGCCATGGTCGTCGGCCTTATCGATGATGGCATGATGCTCTGCCAACAGCCTCCGTCCCTCGCAAGCTGCTTGATGCTGCAAATTTCCTCCGCCTCGCCAAGCACCTGGCGCCTCCTCCGCCCGGAGGCAACGTCGCGCTCTCGCCGGTGCTCGCGCGGCCCATCTCCTCGCCTTCCTCGGCACGCCCTCGCCGAGCTCGGGCGGCGTGCGTCGGGGACCGCGTCCTGGCCGACCGGACGTGCGCCGGCGGGCCGTGTCGCGCGTGCTCTTGGGCGGCGGTGTTCGGGTTGACGCCTCCCGCGGCGGCCTCACCGACGCGTCCCGCGACGTCGCTGCCAAGTCCTACGAGTCCGAAGCCAGCCCGGGCGGGTGGGTTCAGGCGTTCAGCCACCGACCGGACCTCCAGGACGGAAGCGCGGCGGTTGCCGTCGGAACCGGGAACCTCCTCACCCACCGAGTTCGATACCACCAAGCTTTCAGATACAAGGAGCATGGTGTGCAAGAGGACGTCGACGCCGCCGTTCTCCCGTCTACGCCCGCTGTCGCCGGCTTGCCGCGCGCCGGCCGCCCCTCCGCGTCAAACCATGGGCGGAAGTCGGAACCAAGACTAGGGGCCTATGTGGAAAAGGTTGGATCGCGATTAATGGTCGCGATCCAAATTAGGGGGCATATGAAAAATAGTTATCCCAAAAATTTCAAATAACCCCCTGAATTGGATCGCAGTGAATGTTCGCGATCCAAACGAGGGGCTCTTCTGCAAACTGCGTTCGCCGGAATCGGCGACGGCGGGGATGGCTCCGGCCGCCGGCGTTGCAACCAGGGACGTCCTCTCGTGCACAGCCCCGGTGCGCTTACCTTCATGGTCCAGGCGACGCCGCCGCCGACGCCGTCTTCCCGTGCACGACCGGGCGTCCTCTTCGCGCCCCGGTGCCCGCCGCCGCGCGTCGAGTTCGAGCACGGGGGGCGAGCCCGGTAGCGATCATGAGCATGGTAGCACGACGAACAACGCCGACCCCGGCAACGAGCTGGTGTGCTGGTGGTGCCGAGGTGCGTCATGAAGGCGCGCGGGCTCGACGGCGGCGAGGTCGCAGAGCTGCACGTCGCCGTGGACGGGCGCCAGCGCATGCGCAGTGCGCACCCGCCGGTACCGGGAGGTGTAACGGCAACATCGTGCTCTGGGCGCTGCCGGCTGCCGCCGCGGGGGTGCTCGTGTCCATGCCGCCGCGCCGCTGGTTCTCTCCCCGAGCTCCCACGCGTTCGTGGAGCATTCGGTGGCAGACCGTTGGCTCCGCCGACATCGCCGCCACATTCCTCGCGGTCATCGCCGGCGGTTCCTCTGTCTCCAGACGCAACCTCTCCATAGGCCTTGTCTTCTGATCGGCAGCAGTCCGTACGATGGAGAGGCCGCTGCTCTGAACGTTCAGAATCGTCTCGCCGCTTCAGGTTCGAAACTCCATCACAAATTAACTGAACAAAGCATGGGAACCCCACATCACCATGGCCACGTTGGCGCCGAGCAAAGTGGCAGCAAGAATTCTGCAGAGGATAACAACTCATGTTCAGAATCATCTTGCTGCTTCAGATCCCAAAGTTCAGAACTGTTGCGGTTTTAGTGGACGGATCTTTTAAGCATCACAACATATGCTGATTTCTGATGCAGGTTCAGGATTCAGAAGTGAGTGGCACAATGCAACAACTTGAAGTAGTCAGCACATATCACTGCATGCAGGTTCCGGATTCAGAAGTTGCTGGTTCAGATTTAGCAGGCCAGGAAACTTCAATCATGAAATTGAACCATGCTAAGCACTGCAGGATTAAACTGGACGTGGATCATAGAGTGCAGTGCCAGACAGTTTTCTTTTCAGGTTCAGAGGTGCTCAAACTTGAGACCATCACAAACCAACTGAACGAAACTTGGCCGTCCCTCTCATCAGTAGTTGCCAACGTGCGCTGTGCCGGCCACATTTTGCTACTTGGCTCCATGATCTTGCCTCCTATGGGCTTATTTGCAACAGCCTGTGGCGGATTCAGAAACGGGCTCTGCCCCGGACTAACTAATATAAGGCTTAAAATCTTACTAGCCATACACTATTAGATATAATATATTTTTCAAAGAGCACAATTCAACCAATAGACTCAAACAATACATAGAATATTAAAGGTAGAAAAGTACCAAATTAAGAGTCTTCCATGATAAAAAAAGAACCATACATGTCTTCATGAATTAACACCACTTCCACTTGTTCCGACGTCCTCAATTCTACATTAAAATTTTCAACATATCAGCCCTATATAAAGCAAGATAACATTATGTATTGAAATAGACTAATACAAGTAAACAACACGCACCTTGAGCACTCGTTTGGCAAATTCATCTTACGGTTTCTTAAACCTTGAAAGCGCTTTAGAATTTTTTCATCTTCAATCGACGCAAACAAATCTCGCTCAATATAGCACATCATGCTATTATTCAACC
The DNA here is from genome assembly GCF_000263155.2 of Setaria italica. Lineage (NCBI taxonomy): Eukaryota > Viridiplantae > Streptophyta > Magnoliopsida > Poales > Poaceae > Setaria > Setaria italica. The sequence goes on along the minus strand of NC_028457.1, from coordinate 30,378,966 downwards.
AATCATCATTAATTTTATTTCTCCGTTCAGTCTTGATAATATTCATAGCAGAGAAGGCTCTTTCAACTGTTGCTGTTGCCACCGGCAAAATCAATGCAAGTTCAATGAGACGATACACCAAAGGAAAAACTGTATCTCTTCCAGTCTGAACCATCTTCTCAACAAGGTTCCCAAGATCAATACAAGTGTCAAAATTATCATCATTTCTGACTTCATCAATGAATATAGGAAGGTCACCCGCAAGCTTTATGCAGTCATAATCACAGAAGTCATCTTTATAAATCTTAGCAAGCTCAACTAACTTCTGTACTTCAAAGTTGGCAAAAGAATCCCTCGGATCAAGACAAGCAACGCATCTCAAGAGTTGAGTTGATCTTTCTGGAAATCGATTGTTTAACTCACAATAAACTTGATCAATCACAACATTGAAAATTCCATGATGAAAATGATGGTAGTAACTCACTAGTTTAGCACCACGACATCTCGAACGACCTCTAATTGGTATCATATCTTCCATATTAGGAATTTCTATGTTGTTGAGGAGGCAAAACTCCTTTACTTCTTCAAAAAGAGCATCCCAACCATTTTCCCTCATTTCATTCATATTTCTCATCACAGAGCCAATTAATCCTATTGCACGAACAATGTTTTGATTTTTCTTTTGCAAACATTATGACAACTCTTGAGTCATCCCCAGTACTCTAATCATAAGATGTAATATGAACACAAATTCAAATGACTCCATTCTTTGAATCAATCCAGAGGCTGTAGTTTTTTTTCCCCATCAGTTCCATCTTCACTAATATTCTCCAACACCTCCAGTACAGAGGACCACATGATCATAAGACGTGCCAATGTTTTGTGATGTGTACCCCACCGTGTATCACCAGGCCTAGCAAGACTAGTTTCTTGGTTTTTCCCTCTCCCAGAAAAAATAGCACTACTATCTAACTGCTCAACAAGCTTATCATGATGACTTTGAAGGAGTTGATCTTTCCTCTTGCAAGAAGCACTAACAACATTGACGATTGAAGTGACATAATTCAAGAAATCAAAAGTTGAGCCACAACACTTGGCTACAGAAACTACCACAAGCTGCAATTGATGAGCAAAACAATGGATGTAAAAGGTATATGGGTTTTCGTTCAATACCAGTCTTTGTAACCCATGAAATCGTCCTCTCATATTTTAAGCTCCATCATATCCTTGCCCTATAATCTTGGAAATAGATAGACCATATCTTCTAAGCATAGTTGTAACGACCGACCCCTAACCTTTCCCAGTTAGGTTTGATCTCAGCCCTTAACCTTAGTCAGCTATTTTGTTTGACCGCACCTAAGTGCTCAGTCTTCCGCCAGTTCCGACCCCTGAGACCCGACCCTTCCTGCTTCGCTCTTCTCCCGACCCTGGCGAGTTCAGCCCTCCGTCGGATCGTGCTGATCTTCCTCACCCGTCCGATCTATCCCCGGGTGGACCCGTGAGATCTTTTTCCAGATCCCCCGCGTCAGCCGCACTCGAGTTGCATGGCCGCCTCAGAGTCTTCCTACCGCGTGGCTCGTCTTCTCCGACGCCATCGCCCAGTTTTGTCTCTGGCAAGCAATAGAGTGGGTTCCCGCGCCCCTTTTCCCCAATGGCACCGGAAGCCCTCTGCACCCTTTCTGCAGAACCTCGTCTCCCGCGCCCATCATCACGCCACCAGATCCCGGCCCCAGAGCCTGATGTCGCCCGTCTTTTCCATCCCTTTCAGCAACAGTTGCGCCGCCCGGTCGTCGCTACACGACGATTCCCCCACCGCCAACCCCGACCGCGGCCGCGACAGTTCCTTTCCCCGCTCTGTCAGAAGCCGTCCGACAATCTGTTGTTCCGCGCTCTCCCCCGCGCCGCGTCCGCTTGTCTTCCCACCTGTGCGCCCTCGATCCTAGCGTCGTTTAACCGGTCGCTTCTATCACCTCTTCCGCACGACGACGCCCGCTCTCCGCCAAATCCCAACCACCGGTCTACCCGCGCCTACGCCGCCCTGACGGAGTAGCGCAATGATCGCTGGCGTCACCCCCGGAGTCCTGCAGCACCGCCCTGTTTGCTCAATCGCCGCCACGGCAGAGCACTCCATTGCTTCTCCCCGGCCTTCGCGCCGCTCCCCTTCTCTCTCTCCGCGACGTTTTCGTTCCTCTGCTCCAGCAGCTATAAAAGGAATGCCCCCGTCACCGGAGTTCCCTCCGCCTTTGTTGCCTTTAGCCTCCTCTAGCTCCCTGCTCAAGCTCCTAGCGCCACCCACCCAGTTCTTGAGAAGTTCTTCTCCCAGTTCCTTCTCAGTTCCTCCAAGTCACCCCGCAGCTTGCTCCTTTGTGCTGCGTAGAGCTCTCTTGTGATCCGCAAGAAGCAGCACCGCCGGAGCATCGCCAGTCTTAGTCCTTGCTCGAAGCTTTAGTCCCTCCGCCCAAGTCTGCCTCTTCCCGACCCCAAGCTTTCTTTTCAGGAAGAAGGTGAGTTGCCGACCCTAAGTCCGCCTCGCCCGACCCCTCCTATCCGCCCGACCCCAGTTCCGTCTCGTCCGACCCTGTCTGTTCCACCGACCCTTGTCCGCCTCGCCCGAGGGCTTGGCTGTGATCTTTTTCTTCAACTCGAGGGTGTATGTGTAAAACTTGGGAACCCTTCAGCGCTTGCGTCTGAGGATCCCAGTTATCACATCCTCTAGTTCAAGGATCGGACCACTAGTTTCCCTTCCTACCCTTACCTGTTGATCATCATCAGCTCTCTCGAACCACCATAACCTCCTTCTCTTTGTCGCAAGTTTCTGGGCTCAGGAGAGCCAGTGTTGCTGTTGAAATAAACGTTTAAGCTAACCCTTGCATTGCATTCGTGTAGAGCTGCACCTCGCCGATGGCTTCTACGAGTTGCACCCGGTGCCAGAAGAAGAAGCTGTAGCCGAGTTCCTGCCCGCGGAAGCCGAAGCCGCCCCAGAAGTCGAGCAGCTTCCGTCCCCTTTTCTCGCAGGCAAGCCCCGGTTGCATGAGAATCCTACGTGTTTTGCCAAACTTGCGCATGCCTTCTGTATAGCATGTTTGTGCATTTACGTTTAGGAGTTGTGTGAAACCCTAGATGCACGACCTAGTAACCCTTGATATGAGCACTAGCTATTGGACCGAGTAGTCGCATTGCTTAAATAGGAGACGGTAAAAGCCGAGTGATCTCCTGTCACTCGCGAGTTGTACGAGTTGCATATTTTACTCTCCTGTTACAACTATAAGGACGATGGACGGGGCAGGGTTTTGGTAACGTTTTGGTGATCGGATGGACGCCCCGTCTATCTATGAAAACTTGCTAAGGCCCGACAGTGGTGGTGTTCGTGATCAAGTGTTTGAAAGTACTAGCCCCATACTTAGTATGGGATGAGGAAGCCTAGTACCTGATTGAACCTAGACGTGAGCGGTCGCCCCATTGTTCTTGGAACGGAGTTTCCCCTGCTGGTTGTCGCACGTGGTGGTAATGTGTGGTCACAGAACGGCAGAGGCCGGGTCTGTGGAACCTTGCACCAAAGGAAATGGGCCTGACACGGGTTAGGGGATTGATGGGGAAGGCCGACACAGGAAGCGACCTCCGGGTGCGCGGATGTCGTGAGGCTAGGTTCACCATGCATGGTTAAAGAACTCGAATCGATTCGTCTGCCTCTCACAGTCTGAGATTTCTTGATCGCTATGTCACCCTGAGTAAATAAGGAATCTGATGATGGCAATGTTGTTGTTATATCTACACATCTTGTTTGGCTCTATGATTGCTTAGAATAGGTTGCACAACCTAGACTGGTAAGTGAACCTAGAACCGGAGCTAAAACTTGAAAATAAGGTTACTTAGTGCTTTTGGCAAACAAACCCCTCAGCCAAGAAGCCTTGCACGTTTAGTTGGAAGAGTAGCTGACTCCCCGGTTAAGTCTTGTTGAGCTTAGTAGCTCAGCCTTGTTGTGGCTCTTGTTTTTCAGGTGAAGTTGCTGTTCCCGACGCCTCCCTTGCTGGCGCTTGGCCGCCCCAGCTCCCGCCAGGCTGGACGGTCGAGTGGGACCCCTCCTCGGACGGCGAGGAGAGGACTCAGTGATGTTCTGGTTGGCCTCGCCCAGACATCCGACCCCGACGAAGTCTTCCGCTAGTGTTTTCTCTGTCGTTTTCTTTGAACTTGTAAAACTCTGATGCAAATTTTTATGGCCGAACTAATTGAGTAAGACTTGCTTAACTCAGTGGACTCGTTGTATTCTCTGTAACCGCTCACCTTCGTGTGGGTTTGCTAGACTCGATCCTGTTAAGTGGTTAAATCGGATGAAATCCGACGGCACCCCGTGTTAGCTCGGTTTAAGCAGAAGTGTCGCATGTTAGGCGACTTAACCGTGCTTAATCAAGCTAATCCGAGGTGGTTCCGCCACAATAGTATCCAATGCTTCTTTTAGTGAAGTTGATGTGGTGTCAGAAACATGTTCAATGCCAAGAAACCTCTCAATCACACTTCCTTTATCATTGACAAACCTACAAGAGAAAAGAGAAAATAGTGTTACTTGAAAGCAACAAAACAAAACCAATAAAATAACCAAATAGAGAGAAGGTATATACCTCACAACCACAGCCATTTGTTCCTTAATAGATGCATCACGAGCCTCGTCGACAAGAACCGCAAAACAACGATCTCCTATTTCACTTTTAATTAACTCACTTGTCTCCTCTGCACAAGCCCTAGCCAAATCTTTCTGAACCATTGGACTACTCATTTGATTATTCCCTGGAGCATTTTCACCAGTCACAAGTGCAGCCTTAGGATCCTTCTTTCTGTACCATTCGAGCATCTCCATAAAGTTCCCTTTATTTCTTGATGTTTTAGACTCATCATGTCCACGAAAGGCTAGAGCTTGCAAAAGGAGAAATCTAGCAATGCCTAACATGATACTTAAACGAGCTTTATATGCCTCCTCTTCCGCTGCACTTGTAACAGTCCACACATGTTCAACACTTTGCCTCTGATTTTTGAAATCAAGTGCACGCTTTCTTGCATTATTATGAAAGCCATCAATTGATTGAGCATGCTCCTTGAAACAATTTTTTGCATTCTTCCAATTTCTAAACCCAACTTTGGTAAATGTATCATTAGAATGAAACCCAGCTTGTTGTGGCTTAAAGAGATAGCAATAAAAGCAATAAGCTGCATCCTTGGCTACACTGTACTCTAACCAATCAAATTGATCAAACCATGATCCAACAAATCCTCTTGATTGGCCTTTACCATCTTTTTTCGTTTTTGGAAACTTATGACCAGCTGGCCTATATGGACCTATTTGTAGATATGCTCTCCTTGCCTCATCCCTAATGTCATGATGAAAATCATCAATTGGCTTCCTTTGTCCTGGATCAGCAACTATATCTCTCATATCAAGTTCAATCCGTGGTCTTTTTTGCTCAACCCGGCTCTCTATAGTTTCAGCACTACCACCGCTCTTTGTTGCATCTTTTTAGTATAGTATTTCTCCATTCTAACTTCTAAGATATGAAATGTTGCAATTGCAAAGTAAGACTCAATCACTCAGATACCAGTCCTGCTCAATCAGTCAATGAAATGAAATATTCATGATTTTGCATTTTTGCTAGTAGGCAGTAGCAATCATAGAGCAATTTCAAAAAAAAATAAAACCTCAACACTTGCATATTGCAGTTCAGCAGACCGCAGGCCTGGGGGCAGGGCACTGGTCGGCCGTAGGGGCCAGGCGCCCAGGCGCCGCGCAGGGCACTGGCCGGCCGCAGGGGGCAGGGGCCAGGCGCCCAGGCGCCAGGGGGCCGGGCGGCCAACGGGGGCGCCGAGCGTGGCCGGCCGCACCGCCGCGTGACGGCCAGGGGCAGACCGGAGGTCGGAGGAGCGCCGGGCGCCCGGGCGGATTTGGGCCCCTGGCGGCTGGCGCGTGGGGAGCCGCTAAGCCAGGGACGGCGGATGGCAGGGCGCCGGGGCAGGTGGCGGCACGCGCGGCCGGCGGAGGCGCGGCCAGGCGCGGCGCTGCCTCCGGCCGGACTCTGGAGCCTGGGGCCGGGACTCGTTGCGGCCTCGCGGGCGTCGGGCGGATGTGGGCTCCTACCTCCTGCGCGCGGGGAGCCGGGGACGGCGGCGGGTGGCGGCGCGCAGGACTGGCGGAGTGAGTCGGGAGGGAGGCGGTCAGGCGGACAGGGGCACAGGACGACGGGCCGGGTGAGTTCGCGAACCAGTACGAGCCAGAGCCAGCTAGAGCGACTCCGCAAGGCCCGCGATGGGCGACGGCCTGCTAGCCAGCTAGAGCGACTCCGCGAGGCCCGCGATGGGCGACGGCCTGCTGGCCAGCCTACTAGGCTTTCTCCTTCTCGGGGTGGGCTAATGGGCTGATAGACCTTTCTATGCTATTTTTATGAAGCAATTTTCCACTGTTCATGGGCCTCGCCCCGGGCTGCAGCCCGGGCAGCCCGGGGCCCAAATCCGCCCCAACAGGACAGATCGCAATTAAGTTCGCCACCTGATTAGTAAGTTATTATCTGAAATTTTTTTGATCTCAATTAGTATCCGACCCAATTTAGGGAATTATTAGCAAAGACAAACAATGGGTTATTTTTCAAAAATATCAATAAACCGTATCGGGAAAGAATTTGCACAAACTGTTGACCTTGGTTGATCGCGATTGTTTCGAATAAGTAGCATGAACGGTTAGCATTGCAAGATACCAACATAGGAGTATCAACAAAGAATCAACGTGGTGGAATCCACAATTATACAAAATAGGATATATAATTCTCATGGTAACATCTCTTGCAACTATATTTCACAAAAACTTGATCGATAGCATATATACACCACAAAATATGGCTAGAAGATAGCACCACTGCCTTTGGACTGGACAACACAGTTAAAGGCTATCTAATTCATCTAGGTATCACGTTTATGCATGGTAGTTGGACAAGATGTCATTGGCAATATTCTTGGCATCCATGGCAATACCAGCCAGGCCTCTCTTTGCCAGAGCCGCACAATAGAGCCCATTTGCACCCTTCCAATGATTTGGGAATTCTTGCTTCGGCAGCCCATCATCATTCAACATGCTCTCACCATTCTGAAATCATAAATTTGATTTGTTAAAACACAAATGACACAATTGTTCTATAAATGTAATTTAGTTGCTCGCTAAAACCATGCTACCTTGAGCCACGTATTTGCCGTGCTTTTATATCCAGTTGCAAACACAATGGCATGAAAAGTGTTTTCCTTCCTTCCATCAAATTCAACTATGTAACCCTTGATTTTTCGAAATATTTCCAAGCACCTGCCGTGATAAACAAACTTAAATAAGTTGATGAAGAAACTTTATTATAGAAATGTTGTCATAAGAGGAGATATGCTCACTTTGATGGTGCCATTCTTAATTAAACCAACTGCCCCAACATCAACCACAGCAGATCGACCAATTTTTGCCTTGAGGACGAGAGGACCCAACTTCGGTCTCACAATGCCGTGCCTTGACAGGTCTCCAAACACAAAATCTCACATCCTCACAAAGAAGATCGTCCACAACGTTCACAGGTTTATGTTGGACCAAAGTCATGCCCAACCGTATTATTTCTTTTGTCACTGCATGTACCTGCAAGCACACTACAACATGTCACACGCATATATTTTTGTAGTAGCACAGAAGCATAGTCATGCATAGAGTGTTCATCTTACTAGAAGTACCATCTACAATACATTTTATCATGTTTAGGAATATATACATCATCTCCTTTTAAAAAAGTTACAAATTTAAGCTCTTACTCCCTCCATTCCAAATTATAAGTCGCTTTGACTTTTTTGGTACATCCACTTTGCTATGCATCTAGACATATTGTTATATCTATATACATAGCAAAGTGAATGTATCAAAAAAGTCAAAGCGGCTTATAATTTGGGATGGAGGGAGTATTTTCTAAATTATCCTTTACATTGAAATAGGAATTTCATTACACAATTAACTAAGGTTTCTTCAGTGTGTTTCTAAATGCAAGTGGAAAAGCAAACTTACCGGGCTGCGAATAACAATGGATGTGTTGGCACCATGAGATGCAAGGTCATAGGCGATCTCCATTCCAGAGTTGCCACATCCAACTACTAGTACATTCTGCACCTCCATAGGGAACAAGAGAGCCGCTGAAGCTGTGGGGGTAGGGATGTGAAGATAGGACTTGGGGAAATGGTGATTGCTATCTGCTTGATGGATTATGTGAGGTGTACTTTTGACGCGTACATTGAAATTTTAGTTGTATAATTCTCTGTATAATCGCTAAGGGAAGAATGTTCCGTGTGCGTGTGCCCGGTCGGCCCGCAATGTAACAACTTCTTATCGTTACTTTTTTCTTAATACAAAGATACGCAGCTCTCCTGCGTATTAAAAAAAAAAGAAGAAATTGGCCGAATGGGAACGTGGTTGCTGTCGAATTTGGCAAAACTGTGCTGGAGGAAAATGCATAGTATGGATGCTTATGTCTGTTGGGTAACCCTTTGGGAAGATATTTCTTTATATGTTATATGACTCGGTGCGCGACATCTTTATGCGTTGTGTATTAGAATAAATATGGTACAAATAGGGAAACATTTTGTTAGTAGAATTGAATATCGGTTTGAAAAGTTTTGTCTAGTACAGAAATAGTAAGAAAAACGATCCAAGAAATTTATCTATTAGGCGTATGTTAACTTCATACTATAATTTTCCTCAAGCGTTATTTCAAACTGCCTACGTATAGGATCATTGAAAGGTGGTCATTTATTCATTTTAGAGCTGCCATAGTTTTCAGATTGAGCGATTGAACAGAGGCCCCAAAATTTGTACGATGTGATTTTGGACACTCACACCCAGTGCAATCTGTGTTAGGATTTATGAAAGATATTAATACCAGGGATTGTTTTCTCACTTTTATTTCGCTGTATGAGTAATTGCAGCTTGTAGTCAGCAATCATGCCATCAAAGGACATAACACTTGAAGTGTTCAGATAGGAGTAGTTCTTGGCAGTGGGTCACACAGTGTATTTCTGTTGCATTTGGCTGGTGCTCCAGTAAAATTCAGGACCAGTTTTCATGGCTCTTCACTAGTGAAAGGCATTCTAGCTTCACTTACTGGCCAAGCAATGTCGGATTGAACCAAGGATGGCAGTTCTTCTGCCTGCACGACGCGTCGACTCGTCAACATCACCAAGACAGCAAGTTCTCTTCAGTGCTGTTCATATTGAAATAAGATCTGAATCGAACATTCAGGGAGCTCTCAATCGGAATGGCTGAATATCTACCACAGCATCGAGTGTTCGTTCCTGTCAGCAAAAGGCATGAATATGAACACTCAATTCTAAACACTCTTGCAAATTCACAATCTGAAATTCGGCAAGACGTCAATCTGCCCAATCTGATCCCTAAGCTGCCCATGAAAACTGTGAATCGAGTATAACCGTCAGGGAATTCAAGAAAATATGCTGAAGTAGCTCACGATGAGATCTGCATTCATCAACGCCGATGGGCGATGGCTACTGTCTGCCTGGGCTGTCAGACAGACACCTGACGATGTTGACCGGACCTCCAGGACGGAAGCGGGGCGATCGCCGCCGGAACCGGCAACCTCCTCGCCCGTCGAGTTCGATACCAAGCCTTCAGGTGCGAGGAGCATGGCGTGAGGGAGGACCTCGACGCCTCCGTTCGCCCGTCTACGCCCGCCGTCGCCGGCTTGCCGCGCGCCGGCCGCCCTCTGCGTCAAACCATGGGCAGAAGTCGGAACCGAGACGAGGGGCCTATGTGCAAAACGTTGGATCGAGATTAATGGTCGCGCTCCAAATTAGGGGGGCACGTGAAAAATACCCATCCAAAATTGTCAAATACCCCCTGAATTGGACGAGGGGCTCTTTTGCAAAACACGTTGGCCGGAATCGGCGACGGCGGGGATGGCTCCGGCCGCCGGCGTCGCAGGCAGGGACGTCCTCTCGTGCACTGCCGCGGCGGCGCAGGTCGGCCACGGCGCGCGTGGCTTCATGGTCGCCTGGGGCGGCTCCGCCGTCGACCCCGTCTTCCCGTGCTGTTGGGGCAGGGCTGCCGCTTAAGCGCCATCGCAGCCATGGTGGCGCTGACAAAGCCGAGACCAAGGCATCGGCGTGACCGGACGCCTCCGGATACACTCAGTACACTATGTTCGTCTTCCTCCCGGAGGCGCACGGCGGGATCGCGACCATGGCAGACATGGTCACCGCGTCGCCGGCGTTCATGTACAATTGTACAGCATCTTGGCTGAGATGAAGCAGCAGCATGTCGACCCGAAGGCTGAAGCTGCTCAAGTTCAAGTTGACCTGTTTAGCCAGTTAATCTAGTAACTTCCGATTGCTGAGCACTGTATTGCATAGTCTACTCTGGTAATGGACATGTGATTGCATCTCTTGCGCCCACCTCTGGATTGCTTCACTGTAGCAGTAAAAGTAGCCACTCTGCTAGTTTAGTTCACCACAGAAAACATAAAGATGGCAAACCGGATCAGGCTAAATCATGCTCAGAGACTACACCACATCAGCAGAAAAGCAGAACACTGTCTGAACACATTATGAACATCACAATGACAAACATAGTTAAATTATTTGCTGTCATACATGGATCGATGACCGCGATGCAGTTCAGAACAGTAACCACGCTATTGTGGTGCAATCACTACAACAACCTGAACGAACTAGGCACAATGCCTTGAGAGACATCAAGTGGGGACAAGACCCACCGAATCATCATAGCTATCTATCCTAATTAACACAGCAATCACTGCTAAGACAATTACAATCATGCTCAGAAGGAAAGTGAATTTCGTCCTGTACTTCCTGGCCTTCATCTTCCTGCTGCTTGTAATGCAGACATCATTCTCTTTGCATTCAGTTTCAGGGGATGCCTTGCAGGATGTGTTCTCAGCCTCAGTAGCAGACAGTCCTGATTTATCTTCATTCGGCAGTGTCTCCATCCTACCATTGCTGTTCTGCTGCATATCAATGGTTTCATTCTCATCCTTCATCTCTTCAGCCTTGTTGTCCAAATCCAGAGATGGCACCTCTTCAGATGATTCCTCTAGTTCCTGATCTGATGATGACAAGCTGCTGTGCTTTGCAGTGGATTGTCCGTCACGGCTACCAGAGTCAGAGTCATATGAGCTCTGAAGTGATCGAAGAAGCTTCCTTGGTGTTGAGTATATCTTAACATCATCAATACTGATCGGCCTATCATAAGCCTACGGCAGAAATGAAATGACATAATTAGGTAATAGCTCAACTGAGGTACACAGGTACAGAACATTAAGCAATCTTTGAGAAATAATAGAACAGCACAGAAACGTAAATGTGTACCTTGGGACTAGGTGTCCTGTCTCTTGATATGGCACCATTGGGGCTTGGTGACACAAATCCTGCAAATGTGTCAGTGCACTCAAAGTTAGCATCAGTAACCTCACTGTCACAGACCTCGCCCAAGTCATCTTCATAGTCCTTGCTGTTTGAGCAGAGTTGAATGAATAAGCCATCTTTCAGAGAAACATCCACACCATCATTGTTCCACAACCTCCTGTTCGTGCGCCGACTCTGATCAAAGTTGCAAGAGGACTGCCCCACTGAGACTGGCGATTCAGTGAGTGTACTGCCATTCATGATGGATGAATCCACAACATGTGATTCAGGGGATCGAAACTGGCCTGAAGAAGTAACCACGCTGGAGCTTGCAGGGCTGCCCTTGGCACTCCAGATGCCCCTGCATGGGCTCTTCTCTCTTCTCTTGTAAAAGTTGGAGCCAACCATTGGGCTTGTGCCAACCTCATGCCTTGACCCCTTCTGCGCGGCGATGCTCTTCGCACTCTGTGATGCCTCAAACGCAGCACCACGGACAAATGGCATGCGGTCATTCTGGCATTGCTCCATGACTTCAATCACCCTGCCAAGCTCTGAAGATAAGCATCTAGGATCAACAAACTTCATGAAGAAATTGATCATCTGAATCACCGAGAGGCGCTTCTGTGAACTGCTCTCTGCCGTATCCCCATCAAGAATCTGCAGCCCGGACCGCACAATGGACCTAGCATACGCCTCGGCAATCAGACCGTTGTGCTTCACCAGCGCCATCGCCAGGCCCATGTGCGCGTTGGACCGCGTCGCCCTGTCGTGCATCGCCCCAGCCACCTTCAGGCAGACCTCGTTCACCATCTCGCCGGACGCGAACCTCCAGTTGCTGGATTCGACGAGCGCCTTGAGGCAGAGTGCCGCACCCGGCGCGGCGCCGTCCTGGTTCCCCATCAGCGCGCCACAGAGCGGCTTGCAGAGGGAGGCGATGATGCCGGCCTTCTCCCCGTCGGGCGCGGAAGGGTCGATGCCGTAGCGCGCGATGGCGGGCACCACCTTGGAGCACGCCTGGTGGAGCGGGAATGAGCCCCCGCTGGAGGAGAGCGTGCGCATGATGGTGGTCATGATGTTGCCAATCTGCGGCACGATGTTGCGGCCGTGCACCCGGGCCAGGACCTCGTAGAGCGAGATGGTGAACTCTCCGGGGGCCAACCCGCCGCCGCCGCCGCCGGCGGCGGCGGCGGCGGCACCGGCGGCCGTTGTGTCGGAGACCTCGGCGAGGAAGTGCGGGATGGACTTGGAGTCGAGGTGCCTGGCGTAGGACTTGAGCGCCTTCATGGCGGCGCGGCGGCTGTCGGCGTCCTTGTCGAGGTTGTCCAGCTCCTGCCGGAGCAGCGGGCTCAGGCTCCGGCCCATCGACGGTGGCCGGCGGGGCACGAGCGGCAGCTCCTTCACTCCTTCCCCCTGCTCCCCCTGCAAAACCAACGTCCAACGAAGCACCAATTCATCATCAGACCCAAAAAAAAAACGGCCCATTTTTATCTCTTCCCGACACGCCTCGGAGCAAAATTAAGCGCAGGGACAGCGGGACTAGAACGCCGCGGCGACGAATCGGCGACCTCCGCCATGGAATTTCGACAGGCGTCAGATGTGAGCACCGTATACGGAGTGCCTGACCCGGAACACCACCAATCGGCGCACTCGCGTCGCGGCAGAAGAGGAAACGGACGAAATCGACGAAACGAACTAATCTAGAGCAGAGGAACTCTACCGCCGTCAATCCGCGCGAGAAGAAACGAAAAAAACAAGAGCTTTCCTCAAGAACTGCTAAGACTCTCCAACAACGAGATAATCAAGAGAGTGTGCCTGCTTGCATTGAACTCACCTGGATTCAAGAACTCAGCCGCGAACTCTGCCCTCCTCCCTCTCTTCTCTCTCCCCTTCCTTGTTCTTTCTCTCTCTCTCTCTCCCCCCTCTCTTCACCCGATTCCAATTCAAATCGCGCGAGATGGGCAGGAGGAGAGACAACACAAGGCAGCGAATCAAACCAGATAACCAATCAATCAGGACCAGCAGCTCAGCTCAGATCCGCCGCGCCGCGGGGTTAAAACGGGCAAGGGTTTCTGGGGGTTTTTCTCGAACGGGCGGCCGCCGCTTAAGACTTTTCCTACGCGCGATCAGCCAGCCGCGGAGACGGAGGCCGGGGGAGGCGCCTTCGCGGGGCCCGGTGGCAGTGGATGGCGCGGGTCGGGCCGTGGGTGCGGGGAGGCGGGGTGTGGGAGCGGGGTGGGGCGGAGCGGCCGTGGCGTTTGAAATTTGGAGGGCAAAATGACCGTCCTGCCCCTTGACGCTTTGACCTTTCAAACTTTGTCCTCGGCTAGTCGTGTGAAGTGTGAACTGGTCACTGGGCTACACAGGCTACAGCGAGCGAGCGTGCTTGTTGGCCGGACCGGGCTGGGCTCGTCATCTTTTGGGCCTGCATGGGCTTTTCGAATTTGAACAAGGCCCAGGCCCTATGACAGATACAAAATAAAGTTTTTTTTGAAAAATTACAAATTACTCGCCTCATGTACCCCAAAACACTTTAACCATTAAACTATGCTCTTTGGTGCTATTTGGTTTATAGGATATTTAATTTAATAAATTTATCCTTGAAATACGAATTATATGAAAATTAACGTTGAAAAATTTGTAATATATTTTTTAACATAGATTTTGATGTGCATTGCCATCTTGCAAAATCTCAAATTAAAATGCAACTTCTGTATGGAAAAAAAGACTTGCATAATGGTTAGTTGAACCATGTATAGTTTATGGGGTAAAGTGAACTAAAAAGTTATATGGATTTTCGCTATACTTGAGGAGAGTAATTTTAACCTTTTCTTCTTCTTTTTTTGAACAACAACGCGATGGTGAAGCCGCAAAATTACATAGTCCTTTCATGTTATTTTGGACCTGAATGTTTGGCATCCCGAGGGGAGTAATGAACAGATCGCCTATGGTGATGATTGATTTTGCTAGATGATACAGTATCTGCCTGTTTGATCCTTGTGAGTTGTGTTCCATTGCCGGCTTACACACTCACACACGTACTCAAGTATACGTGTATGTGAGCGAGGGAAACGGAATCTATCTACAACTCCCTCACGCTTTGTTCTTGGATGGGATTTGAGACATCGGATTAGGGATCCGCAGCGACACCGACTCTATAATAGAATCCACCGGCCTTGCATCTGCAATCTAGCCTCCACTTGCCTCCTTTCCGGGGTCCAAGCAGCAAGAAGATGCCAACCTTTGCCATCGTTCCTGTGCAGATGCACCATCCTGCCCAAGCCCTTGTTCTCTTACCTCCAAACTCCCAACTTTGGCACTATGCAAAAAGAAGATTCCCCATCACATCAAACTTGCGGTACATGTATGGAGTACTAAATGTAGATGAAATTAAAAACTAATTGCACAGTTTTGTTATACTTTGCGAGACGAATCTTTTGAGCCTAATTAGTTAATGTTTGGACAATAATTCACAAATACAAACGAAACGCTACAGTGCTGCTACAGTAATTTGGCACCTCCCAAATTCGCCAAGTAAACAAGGGCCAAGTAGCCATCCCTTCGCTTCACTTTCAATGCGACCTGACAAGACAATGCAAGCGAGAGCTTCTCTACATCCAGTCACCAAAATCGGCAAGATGTTAGCACGCCGTCTATGCAACAGCGCAGAATGCGTTTCAGAGTAATGTATGGACAGTTGTGGCAACCCAGAAAACGAGTGGCAGCGGTCACTGGTCATCAGTCCAAAACGCACTGTTCGTAAAGTGAAAAGGCAAGCGTGTTTGTAACACAAAAATTTCTAGACCCACGCGGAGCCGAGAGTGGCGTGTGGAGACCGTCTAAGGGCCCGTTTGGCATGTTTTTGGCTCGTGAAAAAACAACTTTAGCTCTAGCTTATCTGGAA
This sequence comes from Setaria italica, assembly GCF_000263155.2. NCBI lineage: Eukaryota > Viridiplantae > Streptophyta > Magnoliopsida > Poales > Poaceae > Setaria > Setaria italica. Next base: position 30,363,659 of record NC_028457.1, on the reverse strand, counting down.
AAGCAGCTTTTTCTAGCTCTGGCTTATTTTGAAGGAAAATGTTTGGCAAAACGGCTTCTCCTAGCTTTTTAGATTGGAAATAAGGTATGAAATGTCCAAAATACCCTTATATTTTTCTCTTCTCTTTTTCTTTTTTTCTCCTCATTTTTTTTTCTTTCCTTTTTTCTTTCTCTTTCCTTCTCCCCTTCTTTTCTTTTCCCTTCCTCTCTCCTTATCCATCCGTTCCTCCCTCCCGACCTTATCCGTACTCGACCGCCTGGCCCTCCTTCGCCGCCGCTCCAGCGCCACCCCGCTGGCCCCGGCTCCGTCCGCCGCCAAGGCGCCGCCCCAGTCCTCCTCCGCCCCTGCGCTGCCACGGTGCCGCCCCGGCACTCCTCCGCCCCTGCGCCGCCACAGCGCCGCCCTGCCGGCCCGGCTCCGTCCGCCGCCCCGGTCCTCCTCCGCCCCTCCGCCGCCACGGCGCCGCCCCGGCCCTCCTCCGCCCTTCCGCCGCCACAGCGCCGCCCTGCTGGCCCGGCTCCGTCCGCCGCCCCGGTCCTCCTCCGCCCCTCCGCCGCCACGGCGCCGCCCCGGCACTCCTCCGCCCTCCGCCGCCACCGAGGACAAGGATGGAAAGTGACGAGGAGGAGACGGAATAAGCCACTTTTTTTGGCTTCCGGTGGGTGGAGAAACGTAGAGACCGCATTTTGTGGGGCTTCTACTGGCTTTCGCGGGTGAGCCGTTTTGCCTTCTCCCGTTTGGCACGGCTTCATCAAAAGCCCCCCTAGAAGCCGCTCGATGAGCCGTGCCAAAGGGGCTCTAAGTTGAGTCGGTGTGGAACATGCCGTGTGAAGATCGTCTAAGTTGAGTCGGTGTAAAGCGTGCCGTGTGAAGACCGTCTAATTAAGGGGGTGTTTGGGAGCACTCCACTTCACGAAAAATTGCTCCACTCCACCAACTCCGAAAATTTCGCAGTCAAACGCGTCTAACTCCAGCAACTCCGGCTCCAGGAAAAAGGTGGAGCAGGGGGGTAGATTCGCATTTTTTGTGGAGTACCTCAAGAGGTGCTCCAAAAACCCCCTTTACAGACCTCCTCGTGGAGTTGGTGGGTATTTACCCACCATTGCCACTCGTTACACAGGTTACCGGTTCGCGAAACAAAAAAAAGCCTCCCGTCGCGCCATGCCGCCCCTGCCTTCCACCGCGCCGCTGCCGCGCCGTCCGCCGCCCCTCGCGCCGCCCGGCCTGCCGCCCGCCCGCGCGTCCCCTGCCGCGCCCGCCCCTGCCACGCCGCCCGCCTCTGCTCGTCGCGCCGCCCTGCTCGTGGCCTTCCATTCCCTACCAGCAAAGGAGAAGAAAGGAAGAACTAAAGGAGACTGACAAGTGGGACCCATTCACATGGGTATAATGGACTTTACACAGCAAGACCTTCTGTTTCCGGAGCTGGATCTGTGCATTTTGCCAAACATGTGGACAGCTCTGGTATTTTTTTGGAGTTAGTGGAGTGGAGCTGCAATGTGGTGGAGTTGGTGGAGTGGAGCTCAAAAATTTAGAGTGGAGTGCTCCCAAACACCCTCTAAGTTGAGTCGGTGCGGAGCGTGTATTTTGAAGTTTGAGAATTTCTTACAACTTAATTCATAGCTTACAGACATGAAGTGTGCGGCGTGCCTCCCGTGGAGCCGCCTCTTAAAGTAGATCTATATTGGAGGTTGAAGTTGTGCCCTCAAACAAAAACAAGCACCTATGATTTACTAATATTTGTTTCAAGGAAAACCCTGTTTGCTTTATATAGTTGGGAGAAACTCGAACTTGGAATGCGTACGTTTTCCTTAGTAACTTATGTTGTGGATGCTCGGGGGGTTTTTTGGATAGTGTAAAAAATAAACATTGACTAAATGTGTGGTTCAGAACAATGATGATCGTCGTATCCTTGAGGGCGCTGCCTCCAGGTGGTTCCTGTGGCCCCGGCCTCTTTGCTGGCCACGTCAGGTAGGCTCCATCGACGTGGGCTCGTGGGTAGATGCTGAGGTCCTTTTTCGTTGCGCGTTGACTCCGCTTTGCCGATGAACTTGCAATAATCCTCCGTTGCGTACTTGCGTTTACTAGCCCCCATCTTATAATATCTGAGAAGCTAGTTAGCCCACGAAGTGAAGTGGTGCCCAAGTTCATCCGATCCTTATACTATCTGAGAAGATTGTTTATTTCATTGGTAAAAAAAATAGTTACCTTCAATTCCTCCTTTCTTTTGGTTTGATTAGTACATAGGAGTAGGTCAGACTGTCAGAGAGTGATGCAAGTAATAGCATCATCAGCAAAATAAGCCCATCATGCAGCTTGTCCAAAAGCTCATGCTTCACCGAATCAGAGGAGTCAAATATAAAAAAAAAATGATAAAAGTGCTACTCGTACTCCTGAAAATCGCAATACAAACCTCGATATGAAATAGGCATTAATCATTGCCGTCGATTCTTACGAGCTCACGCGCGGAGGCCATCCTGCCCGTCTGCCGTCTGACCTACACCACCGTACGCTCCAACGCGACGTGACAATGCGGGGCCAGCATTATCATCAAATCGGCACATTTCATTCCAGCAGCCTGGTCCCACAGCAGGTGCAGAGATGTTATGGTCAAAGTTCCAAGAGCCAGTGGACATGAGTAGTCGGTCCGTAAAGCCAGAAAATTTGTGTTTGTTTTTTGGTAATGAATTATTAAATCCATATAAAATTGGTGATGGCTCCAGAAAGGTTAACTTATATACAATAAAATAATAAAGATGTGCGTTGTGGGGAGTAATGGGAATCATATCCACGTCCACACGAAGCGTGTCGTGTGGGGACCGTCTAAGTTGATCCTTTATTAATTTGGTCCCTAGTGTCCATACTAGTTATCTTTTTAATCAGTTAAAGTAGTCATGTTTCGAATTTGAAAATTCCTACGGATATGTGCTGTTTGACCCTTCTACTGTCATAAAGTGGTTAAATTTACTTAGTAGAGGCAGATTAAAATGTGGGTCTATATGCACACGTGAAAAAATCATTGTGATCAATATTTAACAAAGAGATTTGTAAGACGCTTGCTCTGATCAGGTCCTGCAATCTTAGCTCTCTGATTAGACATCGACTTTGCCGTCATCTCCTGAACTCATGCAGACAGATCATCCTGCCCAAGTGCCCATCCGTCCAATGCGTCGACGTGACGTGACAACGCATCGCAACCGAGCTTTACATGCAGTCACCAAATCGGCAAAGCGTCAGCCAACGACTGGACCAAACAATGCAGCTAGGGCCCAAGGGGTACAGATCAGAAATATGTTGTGGCAACTGGAAAACGAGTGAATGCGGTCGCGGGTCACCCAATCTACAAATCAAATGTCTCTTTCCGATAAAAAGAGACTACGATGAGCGTGTTTGGAACACGGGAATTTTCACATCCACGCTTAACGTGACGTGTAACAGTTGCACGTATCTTGTAGGGCTAGTTTGGCAGTCTAGTTCCCCGCAGGGAATCTGACCTTTTTCGCGCACTGGCAGCCCACGCGGAATAGTTCCATGCAGTGTCAGGCTTGTGTGTTTGGCAACCTGCTAAACGAGGGACTTAAACTCAACCAAACATAATTACCCCGCCCACCCTAGAGACATCAGGTGGCCTTCCCCGCCTCCCCATCGTCTCCTCCACTTGACGACTCGCGCGAGCGAGAGGCGCCGCCCGCTCCTGCAGCAAGCTTCCGCCGCCGCCGAAGCTCCTAGCTCCCTCGACCTCCTCCTAGAACCACAGTTATTAGGACCGGACCGGACCGGCGGTCCGACCGGTAAAAGACCGAACCAGAGCCTCGACCGGTTCGGTCCGCCTAAAAGATCGGATAAGCAATCGAACCGGGAAAAACCGGTTGAACCGGTGGTTTTTAGTAAGAAACCGGTATAAAATCCGACAAGAAACCGGTACAAACCGGAGAAAACCGAGCGCAAGGAGCCAGCAAGGGAAAAATCAGCGCACAGGGAAGAAAATGGGAGGAAAATGGCGTGACTGGGGTTCGAACCCCCACCCTTGATAGCAACCATCAGGCTGCAGCTGTGTTTGTGATTTTGGTTGATAAGTTACCGTATTTGTATCGTATTGAACCGATGGTTCAACCGGTTGAACCAATCAAACCACGAACCAAGAGCTCGATCGATTCATTATCCGGTCCGATCCTAATAACTATGCCTAGAACCAGGCCCAGGTGCGCCTCGTCCACCCCTTCTCCCCATCTCATCCAAATTTGAATCCTCCCCTTCCCCGTCTCATCTCCCTTTCCTTGCTAGGGTTCTGCTCCGGCGACAGCTAAGTTCCACAGCGGCGAACTTGCTAGATCCGCAGGCGTAGCTCCCTCCTCTCAACTAGGCCGTAGTCTCCTCCCCGCTCTAGCATCCGCCGTGAAAGCGCTGCCGCAGGCCCGCATCACCACTACAGACTGCGTGGCTGAGCCTTCTTTTGCTGGTAAGGAACCATATCTTCTTAAATAGGTTGTTCTTTCTTTTGGCTAGGACTAAAGGGGTCTTTAGTCACAGGTGCATGACCCAGACTAAAGAACCTCCTTTCGTCTCAAAAATTTATCCTGGATAAATTTTCGGTATCTTTGAGCCCTACCAACTGGGATTAATGCCGCGTTTTCTACCAGTGATGCGCACGTGCGCTCATGGGCCACTACCGGACCACATGGGCCGGGTGTCACGTATATTGAGGGAAAATGTTAGGGCTATTTGTTGACACATGTCCATCCCTAGAGATGACCTATTTGGAGCGTCCTATTTGGAGCGTTGAAGGTTCAAATTATTTTCAGTCCCGTATGAAGTTAATTACGTTCCGTGAGGAAAAATTTTGCGATAACATTTTGGTTTCTGAATGGAGACGTGCCATGTGGATCGTTGTTAACGTAAAGTCAGACGTATTTGGAGGGAGAAAAATTAGAGAAGCAGCACTGTTAACATAAGCGTGAGAGCTCAACGTCTGGGTAACCTCCTCCCAGTTGTGTTCCAAAGCCGGAAAAAAAAAATCCTGTGAGCTAATGCAGAGAAATCATGCATCATCCTGCCCAAGATCCCATCCATCGAGTCCACTTCACTTTCCACCCGACGTGACAATGCAACGAAGAGCGTGTGTCAGCAGTTGGGCAGGCCCGTGTAGTCGTAGGCGTTCAGAATTTGTCACGGTCAATTGCGGTAACCGGAAAAAAGAAGCAGCATATCCGTAAGTTTTAAGCCTTGATCCGTGATATAAAAAGGAAAAAGTCCGATCCTGGAGAACATGGAAAATTTCTTTGAACCGTCGGTGCATTTTTTTTTAAAAAAAAAAGAGAACGTGCCTTGTCAGTGCGTTTTATGAGCTAGCCATTCCTGATGTTTGAAAAGTAGAAATCCCTTAAAAGGTGCATTGTTCATAAAATACGAATGTGAAATTTCTACTACTAAACAAGGGTTTGGAGCGTATTGATGCTAACCGGCAACGTTTGATTAGCACATGGTTTGGTTTTTCCTCTCTTTTGTTTTTTTTAAAAATCTTTTTTGCGGGGATCAATTGAATAAAGAAATCGGACAGGGGCCCCCTTTGCGATCAACGGGTCAGGGCAGGCGATCTCTGTGGCCCTCTTGTAGCTAGCTGCGGGCACTGGCAGCCACGCAGCACGCGACAGGCAAGCCGTGCGTGTCAAGGACTCAGGGTCAAGCAGGCTAGGCATGAGCGTTGACGGTGATGACGTGGCCTGCCCCTTTTCCGTTTGACCGTGGACCCCCTGCTTTTGCAGCGTCGGACGACTGACCTCCAGCGAGGAAACATTCCGATCGACGAGCCCAACGATGACCCTGCCATAAAGTTTGATGGGGGATCTTTGTCTTAGTGGATCCAAATATGTGTTACAATAACAATAAAAAGATAATTCTACGAGTAAAGTGATCAATAAAACCATTCTTTACTCTATGGAATATCTAAGCATTAACATAAGTGTAACCAAGAACCTAAATGGCATAAGCATAAAGTGGTCAGTAATGCTTTTCCTTAATACCGAAGATCCATCTAACTAAAGTATACGTCGTGGACCGGTTCAAACCAGCACATGTACTTTCCCTAGGCATGCATTGGTGTTCTTACTCCTCCTTTTTTAAAGTGTAAAATGCCCTCTTTTTTCACCATCAACCGTTCACAAGTTAATGTGATTTTGTTAGAAACAAAGTAGCATATCACCATCATTATCCTTGCAAAGCTTACCAACGAAGCAATTTTATTATTCCTGCCGTGCATGCGTGACCAAACCAGAGGTCAACTAATATACTACTAGAAGGTTTTCCCAAACTATACTATGTATATAGGGTCAATTCAGGAGCATCAAGGGGAACCTCCCTTTCTTTTTCTTTGGCATGAGACAGTGACATGTGGGATACACTTGGCGCCTGGGGATCAACCAAATTAAAAAGGACTTGGTTATGCTAACTCTTTTTGAAATTAATCTAAAAAACTAGCGATATAATTTTTGTACATTCACTTGCTTTTACAAATATACGAGCATAGAGTAAACTTTTTATGCCAAAATTTAAGTCCTCTAACATTTATACTTTTTCTTAGCCGGAAATCGCTAGCAATCGGAGCACTTACAAAAGTCAGGGGCACCCTCAACAAGAGGAGAGTCCATTAACTGTATATTCTTGCAAAGCACGTTATCACCAGTCAAAAGTAAAAAAAAAAGTTGTTACACCTAAATAAAATGAAATGCTCTTATTGTTGCCAATAAATGAGAGCGCATCTCTTGACCTCTCTTCTTCCCTACGTGTAGTAGTGTTCTCTCTTCTCACATTTATACTTGACAAATGACAAAGGCCAACTTATATTTTTTCTTTTAGAAAAATAGAGTAAAGAAGCTGACGATTACACACATACACATAGGAACAACATATACTAAATTTACTGAAGGCTTGTTACTGTGTAAATATTGAATTTCTTTCTTGCCAACAATATAGAGGAACCAGTTAGGCACTTGGGCATTCCACCATAGTACAAACTTCAAACTCATACTCATATGAATTAAGAGGGAACATGTGAAAACTAGTAAAACACATGGATTTGATATGAAGTATGAACACAAGTGAAATACTAAATGATGAAGAATTCTGCAGGAGGTAGCACTAGTGACAAAGGGCGAAAATACAGAGGTTGGTATAGAAGCAATTAAGGGTTCTTGTTATTTTCTTCACAAGGTTTGGCCTAGGCAGCTGAGCCATTAATAAAAAAGTGTGAGAGTAAGAATGTTCCTCGAACTTTCTACACGAATAGTTGCATGTAATGTTCTTTGCATTATCAAAAATTTTGTATCTTAATGTAAGTATGAGGAACTAACCAATCAATTTCCGTTGCTATAAAAACCTACAACATTTCCGTTGCTATAAAAGCCTACAACTCTAATTAAGGAGTACGCATGGAACACATTTTCTCCCGTGTTAGGTGAAAGCTGTATAAAAGTTTGTACAAAATGAGAATAGCTTTGACCTAAAGTATACAACTTCCATCTCCATGTTAAATGTAAATCATCTTTCCACACGCGGAAATATTCCATCTTTTATTTGGCAATTCATTACTATTTAAACACTGCATATTAAAATATACTAAGAAATCCTGAAAGTTAAGATGACAAGAAACCACAAACCGTTCCTTCTTCATGCAAACGCACCGTGTCGTTACATACCTTTCGGCGCATCTCTCGACCTATTTCTCTCTTCGACTATATAAAACTACAGGAAACTATAAGGAAATAAGGATAGAAATGTCCATTGTATTTAAGAAGAGAGAAGGGATACAGATAGACACGGGAGGCGCAGCGAAGAGTCCAAGGTGGTAAGCACCGGCACCACCTGAGGAAACGCACCCCCTCTTTCCATCTCCTTCCCTTCCAAGCCTCCGCCTCCGCCTCCGCCTCCGCCTCCTAAAATCTCAATCGCCTCCCCGTTTCCTCCGACCTCCGCCGCCCCCACCGGATTCTCCGCGACTAGTTCCTCGGCCTAATCTCGAAGGGATTCCGGAATCACCCGTCGCGATCTCGCATTAAGGTACCAGACTCCCTGATGCTAGTGTTCTTTTTCCGCTGGTGATTTCGTTCGGCTTTACTGCTGGATCGGCTATCGGGTTAGATCGGTTAGTTCGTCGTTCCGATCGGTTTCGTCGAAAGGTTGGGTGTTTTATAGGTGGGGTTCCGTCGGTTCGCCTTCTTGGCAGGGGATTGCGGGTGATCGGGGGGGTTTTCTTGGGGTTTTGGCGCTTTCAAATCTTTGCGCCCTTTGGGTTGCGAGATGATGTCCCGGCTGTGGGATAGCTAGACTCCAATTCCCCTGCACTAGGCGAGGCTTTGGGTGAGCTCTGGGTTCTAGAATTGAGGATTATTTTTTTTCTACCCTGCTAGTGTTGTAATTTCGGTTTCCGTATGGATTGCTTGGAATATATTTGTGGAAGTGACAAGGAATAAAATTCTTCCCTTTTTTCGCTTTGCTCGATTACCGAAATTCAGTCTCAGTGCTGCGATACCGTGATCTGGGGACCGTTTAGTTGCAACAGATTTTGATTTACATGAACAGAATTTTCGGTTATCTAAATCACAATGGCTCATCTCTTCGGTTTGTTGAGGACTGGCTGTCTTGCGTAAAGCTATTTGTTCTGTTTCCATGTGGCGTTTGGCCTCATCTGCTTTTCTGTGGGTGCATTGGCTGTTTCAAGTATCCGAAAAGATCTGACTTTATTTATGTCTGTTTCATGGGAATTTCGTGATCACTGATTGCAACAATGGCTTGGTTGTGTTGTAGGGTCAGTAAAGGAACCTGCATTGTGTGATTGATTCGGCACCTTCTGTCAATAGCTGCCCATTTTGTTCGGCTGATTATCGTGTTTCTGACATGGAGGGATCACAGAGTAGTGAGGAAGCTTCAAGGTTCAGAGCTTTTGGCAACGGTGTCTCTGGTGCTGCCCAGGAGAGTGCTGGTGACAGGGAGCTCCATGATGTGGGGATTGCTTCTCAGGCTGCAGGGGCTTATCTGAATGGTAGAAGGTCATTCCCTTCCGAGTTTTCCATGTATGACACATCCGTGGATGGAAGCAATCAGCATTTTCAGGGTTTGTCTCACAGTGGCAGTCTGCATGATGAGCAGTCCCTTGCATCTGCTTTTGAGGGCATGACTCTCAGTCTCCAGGCTCGTACAAATGATCTGCCTACCAGCCATCACAATGTGGGGCTGACAAATGGACACTATCCATCTGGACATCTGGATGTTACCCTGAACCACATGCCTGCGACACGCCAAGATGATTCTCTGCCTCTACAGTTTAGTGCAGCACATGACAAGCAAAATTCTGATATTGAACACCGAGAACATGGTTATGGGTTTCCACCGCACTTGGGGAAATTTTCAAGAACTTCTGCGCTGCAAAGTTTCAATAGCAATTTTGGTGTTACTTACCACCCATCAACTGCATCTGCTTCACCCTTCCAGCAACAATGTTATGTTGATGGGCAATCTCAGATGTACAGGCCCAATGATCAGAATGTTAGCTCAAACTTCATATGGCCGCATGATATCGGTGTACAACCATACTCTATTATCCAACCACATTATGTCTGTCCACAAATGCAACAAGTTTCTGGTTTTGATGTTTATCAACATAGAAGCAATGAGCATGCTGCAGTTTGCACTCCTGCAAATGTCCCATCCTCGCATATTGGAACACCAAATTCTCATGGGCTGGAAAATGGGTATCCTTACTTCAATGTTGCTGCTTTTCAGAAGAGGTATAGTAACCGGCTGAATAATGCATTCACAGATGGCTTCCCCAGTACATCTTACTCTGAAAGTTCATGTGGCAGTGGTGATTTTCGCCATTTTCAGCAAGCTGAAAGGTTTTTCCGTCCATCTGGACAAGGTTTTTCGCATCATCAGCAAACAGATAACCTAGTTCATTCATATGGACTAGGTTTGTCGCACCATCAGACATCTGGTAGATTCAACATAGTAAGTTATCCAGAAAGGACCCTGCCCAGTCATGATGTTGGAAATTCAACTGGAGTTATCAAGTTTTCTCCCTCAGTTAATGGCTATGCTGATATGGATCACAGGATTAATGGTTATGGTCATGACCATCTTGGCATTCAGAGTAATAATCCCATGCTCCAGTTATTGTCCCCAAAAACTGAGCTGACAGTTGATGAAGTTGTTGGAAGAATATGTATCCTGGCAAAGGATCAGAATGCCTGCCACTTTCTGCTGAAAATGTTAACAGAAGGCACTCAAGAGGATGCTGATAAAGTCTTCTATGAAATAATTGATCATATTGGTGAACTTATTGTGGATCCAGTTGCCAACTGTTTGGTGCAGAAGATTCTTGGAATCAATGACCGAAGGATGTGCATAATTTGTGAAATCACCAAAGCACCTGCAGAGCTTATTAAAGTTTGTTGCAACCCGCATGGGTATGAACATAATCTGATCTTTGTTGTTTCAGCACTAATATTATTGCTTTCATTACTTATCTTTTAGAGATAAAATTTCAGGACTCGTGTAATGCAAAAGGTCATAGAGACTATAAATACCACAGAGGCTTCGATGGTTGTGACTGCATTGAGCCACGGAATAGTGCGTTTGATGACAGATACTAATGGAAACCATGTTGTGAACCGCTGCTTGGATACATTCTTACCTGAGCACAGGGCGGTAAGCTGTCTGCTACATCATATGATTTAGCTGATATTCTTTTGTGCATTTGGACATTATTAAGCATATGCATGTTGGTTGTATAAGTTCTGGTGTGTTTCAAAATATCTCTTAAAATAATATTGTACCAGATAATTTTTTTACTCAATGTAATGTATCCAACATTAGAGAATGTGTATCCCACAGCTGAAATTTTCCAGCAGAGAATATTAGTGTAGGTAAAAACTCGCATATATGACTCTCCAAGCAATGCATCGATTCATTAACAATCCAGCCTGCATTTTAACACCCAGTTTGGATGCCTGTTTAACTGTTGCAGTTCATTATTGAGGCTGCTGCATCACGCTATCTTCAACTAGCAAGGGATCGTCATGGCTGTTGTGTCCTTCAGAAATGTATTGAACATTCAAATGACGAACAGAGGAACGATTTGTTGAGCAAGATTACATCCAGTGCCCTTAGGCTTTCAGAAGATCAGTATGGGTATGCTCGCTATCGTTCCATCTTAACTCTATTTTCATCTAACTATGCCCTTTGCATAATACATGCTATAATTCGGCAGGAACTATGTTATTCAGTTTATTCTTGGCCTCAAAATTGAATGGGCAACAGCCAGAGTAGTGGATGAGCTGGCGGGTCACATTGGACATTTGTCTATGCAAAAGAGCGGTAGCCACGTTGTGGAGCATTGCATAATGCAGGCACCACAGCTGATGTCTGATAGGATTGTCAACGAACTCAAGAATGATCCTCGATTGCTGCAGATCATAATTCATGAGTATGGGAACTATGTGATTCAAACAGTACTTAGACATTGCCAGGTAAAGATTCCACCTCACCCTCAGCCAAAAGAATTCCATATGCAATCCTTACTCAAGGGTTGTTTAATCAGCAGGGTGAACGGCATGTTGCCTTTGTCGAAGCTATCAGACCGCACGCTGCTACACTGCGGAGCAACATGTATGGGAAGAGGGTTCTCTCAACGACATACTTGAAGAACAAGCACCACCGATTTGGCTTCTGTTAACCTGCCATTTTTGCCAAATGCATCCTCAGGGACAGCCAGAATCTTACAGATATAATGTATCTTCGCAAAAAAATTGCTTGGGGGGGAGCATTCACCCTCTTTAGTGTGTCCCAATATGTAGAACTAGTAGGGTTTCATCTGGCTGTAATGGTGATTCGTTATTTGCCAGGATCGTTTTCAGTATGTAGTTTATTGTACCCCTGTCAAACTGTAGTATCGGTAACATCATGTAATGTGCTAGTTGTATTATCTGGTAAAATTTAAAGTGGTAAAATATATGTTGGTGTTGTGTTTTCGAAAATTCAACTGAGTCTTTACCTGTTCTTTGGTCCATCAGACAAAGATGTAGCATCCTGTCATGTTTTTTAGCGTCTTATGCACTTCTTCTTGTAACCCGAAGTTAAGTTAGCTTCTTCCTGCTTCGGGTTTGTAATGTGCTAGTTGTATTATCTGGTAAAAGCTGAAGTGGTACAATATAGTTTGGCGTTATGTTTTAGAGGAATGCAACTGAGTCTTTACCTGTTCTTTGGGCCATCAGATAAAGATGTAGCATCCTGTCATGTTTTTTAGCGTGCTTATGCACTTCATCTTGTAACCCGAAGTTAAGTTAGCTTTTTTCTTTTGCGAATAAGTTAGCTTCTCCCTGCTTCGTTTCGTTGCAAATTTTGTTCATGCTCAGGATGATTAGCTTGAATCATACTTTGGCCTTTCATTGGAAACAATATAAAACTTGCCACTGTCAAAAAGAAACGCAGGAAGATTCCGATTTATATAGCATGATTTGAACATACTCTGCTCGAGTACCATAATCGTAACTTCATTTCAGAGAGTAAAGATTCGGTTTTATTGCAGGATTTGAATGTTACGCACTTACGCTTGAGTACCAACAATGTGACAGTCAGCTCTGCCAACACAAGCTAGAAAAAGCCAGGAAACATCTCCGGTCCATGATGGATTCGAGAACCAGCACAGTTCAATTCAACTTTTGAAAAGGATTCGAACTATACGCCCATGATCAGCACAAACACGGCCAGCTGGTAATTTGTTTCAATAGAGAATCCGAGTTTGACACATAAAAAGTTGCGAGTGCTCTGCTAACTTAACATCGGGTTACAAGAACATGAAAGCTTCCAATTCGGTAGAGCACAATGTGATGTTCAACACACATCAGACTCAAACTACACCTAGAATCTGCCTCGGCCTCTAAAGCCACCACGCCCTCCACCCCTGGGAGGTCCACCACGGCCCCTCGGTGGTCCTCTTCCACCACGGAATGAACCACCACGGCCTCGGCCACCACCTCTTCCACCACGGCCACCACCTCTTGGTGCTCCTTGAGATTGTCCCCTGCTTAAGTAAAAAGGAACAGGGTCAAATAACTCCTCATGATATCAGATTTAACTCCTGAAATATTAGAAAACTAGATGTCTAGATAGCAGTAAACATGTTTGTTTATCTTCACATATTCACTACATATTTTATCAGAAAGAACTTTCCTAAAATTAAAAACTCAATACAAAGAAGATTCAAATAAACTGGACTCTCTGCATCAGTTGGTAGCTCGGAAGCAGCATTAGATTCTTCAATGCAAGCTAGAGTTGCATACTAGAATTGTCAATTCCTTAACTTAATGATGATGCAATAGTTTAATTATTTCTTAATAGCCAGGTGAATGGAGCATAGAGCACCTTCACATAGAGTAGACAGTTTTTTTAAGATTTGATGCAAGCTAATTGAGTCCTAACACAAATTGTTTGAAGAAAGCTGTAAGTTGCGAACCTACCAACTTACTATCAAGTAAAAAAAAGAGTGCAACTGAATGGAATATTTTGGTTTGCTTTTTCAGAAAATGGAAAGCACGAGAAACATCAACAAATAGATCGACTCATACTTTGGTTGTGGCAGGAAGCGCGACAGAGGCAACAATTTCATGGGGTCAATGTAGAACTTGTCGCCTTCATTGTACGATGTTGCAATGATCCCTTCCATCATCTTCACAGAGAAATACTGTACATACAACAAAAACAGATTCAGCACAACAGTAGAAGCATAACTAGAGCAATACTCTGCAAAGCAACCAAGAGTTGTCTAGCTAGAACAACACTTCAGATCAAATATATGAGCCTATAGGCCTGAAATTAAGCATCAAAATTCAAAGCAGACTAATATTCAGACTATTCAATATTCAGAACAACGAATGTCTCCAAAAGGAACATCACCACGCTACATAAACCTATCCAAAAACCTAATCAATGCAACTAAAAGACCCTACAAGACTGAAAAACTGCAAACCGTACACTAAATCCTCACTGAACTAAATAATCACGCTCGTTCTCTCTAAGCAACGCAAAGCTTACAGCCTAAGTCAATACCGCTACTCCATAGTCCTACCTACACAAGGAACACGGCGCGACTTCGCAACTCTCACTGAGCAATAATATAAGGCTAAGATTTTTCAAGTTGGACAAGAGGATTAGTGGGCGGCGAGGGACGAGGAGGCGCTCACGGATTCGTTGATGGGGCCGAAGATCTCGTCAACCTTGCCGATCTGGGTCTTGTTCTGGAGGTAGATGGGCGCGTTGAAGTAGGGCACCTTCTCGTTCGTGAGCTTCGTCACCGCGTCCCCCTCGCAGGCGTGCAGGAACGTCGACACCTCTGCGGGCACAAGCACAGCAACACCACCACAACCAAAGTCAGCGAATCTTCACCACGAAACGAACCAAAACCTCAAGCTTTTCCGCGGAGAGTGGAGGAGAGAGAGCGAGGGCACGCACCGACGACCTCCGCGGGCGGGCCCTCGTCGCGGAACCCGCCGCCGCCGAACCGGCCCCCGCCACGGCCTCCGCCGCCGAACCGGCCGCCGCCGCCACCGCGGCCGCCACCACCGCCGAAGCGGCCGCCTCCGCCGCGCCCTCTCGGTGGCCGCATGGCGCGTGTGGTGTTCTCGGGCTCGGGGGGAGCTGGGTGGGAGGGAGCAGGTGGAGGATTTTGGCGGCGCGGGAAGGGAGGCGGCGGTGGGAGATGGGAGGGAGGGGGCGAGGGTTTATTAGGGTTTTAGGAGGGGAGGGGTGCGGGTTTTGGGGGTGGGGTGGGAGGCTGGCAGGTGGGCCCGGGGTGGAGGAGAAAGGGATGGCCGTCGGATCGGTGGTTCCGGTGGGGAGGGGACGAGTGGACGGCGATGCGGGCTCTGTTGCGCTTGGGCGCGTTTCAGCAGCTAAAAAGATATAGGGAAAAAGTCTATAAACGTGGAAATCAAATTTCGAAGATGAAATCGGATGAATGGATTCGAAGTTTATCGATGGCGTATATAAAAACGTGGAACCTGCAAGAACTTGCAGGTATTTTTTTCCAATAGAAATATCAAACCTCTATAGCTATATACCCCACTCGACTCTACCTTATACGCTAATTGAGTTCTTCACCAATCTTATACCTCATCGAGAAGACATTGAGCTAGGAAGATATTACTAGGGCTTAAGATTTTAAGTGGAAATTTCACTTCCTAACCTGCAGATGCAGGTGCAGTTATAGAAAAGTCAAGAGGAAGGTAAGGGTGTGTGGATGGTGGTAAAGCTAGCAGCAAGGACCCATTGGTTAGTTGTATGGGTGGTAGCGTGCGGTAGGTAGGGACAAATCTAAGGCTCCATACTTAGGTGTTGCAGGATGTGTCCATAGCGCAATATGGCGACAAGGTGCCACTATCGTATGATGGGGAAAATGTAAAGGCTAGAAAGTCAGGGCAATGATTTGCAAGAAAATAGGATGAAAAAGATATACGTAAGATGTCGTCCATTCATTGAACCTATACAATTGTATTGATAAAATGAGGGACAACGCTTTCAATGTAATTGCCTCCAATATTCTTAAAGTCTTAATGCGAGGTGTGATGACCTGCTGCTCTTTTATCTCCTAGGCACTTAAGAAAAAATATGGACTTCTTTTGTAGGCAATATCGACAAAAGCAAACGAGCTCACTAGGCATTAAGCACAACCCAAGCTAGCATCAACGGAGACCCTTCCCCTCCGGCTCACACCTCGTAACCTACTACCCTCCTTATCGAGTTTGATCCCTTCTATACTATCTTTTTAGTCTCAACACCACCACTCAACAGGATATCAGTGAACCCGCCACCGAGGGGCGTAGTCACAGGGCGGAGGGGCCAACGCCCCTAAGCCGTGCGAATTTTCGTTATAGAAATTAATTTTTGATCAAATAAAAAACTTAACATTAGCGGGACCTGGTAAGAGAAAAAATTAAGCTTATGCTCCGCTACTACCGCCACCCAAGCACCTCCACGGATCATAAATCGCCTACTCTTTTTCTTAAGTAGAGTCCAACCGCCCCTTCCTCCTTTGACACCCTCATTCTTCAAGCACCTCCACCAGCCATGAATCACCCTTCCCCTACTCAGATGGTTTTTTACTGTCACCCCCTTTCAAATCGAGTTCCAATCGAGTTCACGGTTGAGCAAGAGAGATCTACATCCGCCATCATGCTGGAGCTAATGGAGGATAGAGCTATGCTGCCTCCTACCAGTTCATGTCTCTCATTTTCCGTCTCTCATTTTCCCTCCTACGTGCCCCCTACCTTCTCGCTTCTCTTTTCGCTAATAATGAGATATCGTAAGAGTATTATCTCCTTATTAAACATAACATGTCCATAAGCAACGAAGCAAATTGGTACCAAACCATTGTGCATTGAAAATCAAATCAATTCCTAATGTGAAATTTAGTGAAATATGGCAAATTTGGAGAACTTGAGCTGGAGAGGCATAATACTCTTCCATGTCACTCTTGCTCAACTCGAATTATCTCCGCAACACTTTCCCCACTCGGCGAAGTCAATCTCCAACCCCCGGACTCGTCACCCTCCTATCTCGCATGTATCCACCCTCCGCCGTCCCCAAATCGGAATCAATCCCGGCGAAACCCTAGAAATCCTCCGCCATGAAGGCCGCCAACCCGAATCCCAGGCACAAGCCGATGCCTCCGCCCGCCGTGCCAGCTGCTGCTGCGGCGGCGGCGCACAACCCGCAGGCCGCCTCCTCCAGGGCGTCCTCCTCATCCTCGTCTGCTGCCGATGCCAACCCCAACAGGCGCACTCACCCCGGCAACGCCGCCTCCACCGCCAGTGGCGCCGCATCCGCGCCCCCGGACCCCGCCCCGAGCCTCAACGGGGAGGCCGGCCGATCCCCTCTGCTCCCCGCGCCGCACCCTCCTCCTACCCTGGGCGCGTCGCCGCTGCTGCCGCCGCCGCCCCCCGTGCCCCTGCCCCCGTCGCGGCCGCTGCTCACCGTGGCGGCGGTGGAGGCCGTGATGGACGCCATCCCGCCGCCGCCGCGGTACGGGCTGGAGGACCTCGACCGCCGCACCGTCGCGCTCTCCGACGGCACTGTGCGCACCTACTTCGCGCTCCCGCTCGAGCCGCCGCCGCAGCTCCGCCAGCCGCCGCCGCCGATACCGGCGCACCTCTTGGCCCCCCCGCCGCCGCCGCCGCCGGCCCTGCTGCGCCCGCCCCTCGAGCGGTGGGCTCCGCCGCCCATGCCCATGCCCGCGCTCTTGCCCACTGCTGGGCTGCTTCCCATGCCGGTCCCGAAGCGGAAATGGGAGGATCAGGCCAATGGTGGTGTGCCTGGGCAATCCTCCGGACGCCAACAGCAGCATAAGGCTGATGCGCGTGCTGCGAAGCAGGTGAAGGTGGAGGAGACGGGGGTGGACCCCAAGGCGCTGAAGAGCTCCTTTCTTAAGATGGTGAAGCTGATGAATGAGAGTGAAATAGCTAAGAAGAATTACCGGGCTGATGGGAAGCTTTGCCAGCTGAAGTGCCCTGTCTGTCAAAGGTATGCTGAAAAATCTGAAAGATTTTGCCTTGTTGGTTTGAGCTTATGTTTGGATGTGGTTAAATGAGTGTACTGCCTAGAGAAGTTAAAATTTCAAACTTGATTTACATACCTAGCACAATACAACATAGTAATTCGTGGTAACAATGATTTCATAAATATAATGTTAT
Source organism: Setaria italica (assembly GCF_000263155.2). Lineage (NCBI taxonomy): Eukaryota > Viridiplantae > Streptophyta > Magnoliopsida > Poales > Poaceae > Setaria > Setaria italica. The sequence continues at coordinate 30,345,927 of NC_028457.1, read as the reverse complement.
TGGTTGTGTTTCATTATACTAGGACATAAGTAGATTCCATGTAGCTCCTTTTTTCTCCCTGAAAAGAAGGGGGCGAGTATAACACATGATTTTGGATTAGTGTTAGATAATCTTAACAGTTCAAAAGACTGCTGTCGTGTTTGACTCTTTGGATTTACCATGGCATGACACTTCCACAGATTGACTCCATTATTAGTGATTTTAAAACAAAGGAACCTATAAATAGAACATATCTATGTAGAGAGTCAATTAAAAATGAATTTGAAACAAGGAAACCTTCGTTCCTTGGTTAGCCTTTGTTCGCAGGATTCCTAGTAGTTACATTACGACGTTTGATGTCATAGAAGTAGAACTACTACTTGGTTCTTCACATAGTTCAAACTCATACCAGCAATTTTTGGCTTTTCCAGAACTGTGGCCATATCCTTTGTTTGCCTCTGCCCTAGTGTCCTCTTGCATTATTTTGTTTACTTGACTTCCTCTGCCTGTTTTGTTTGTTGTTCTGTTACATTTCCTTTTTTTTTTGGAGGGGGTTGGGTTGGGGGGCAACTGATCTTATTTCTGATAAGTTCAGTACAGTGGAGCTGTTTTCATGTTTAGCTCCGTGGTTCAGTATTATACCGTACCAAGTCCTGGAGCCTTTTTAGATAACAGCTACACTTGTTTCTTCTGGGTTTCGCGTGTGCCTGGGTATTTACCTAAGTCTACAACAACCCTTCTCCATGGTTTTCAAGGCGTTGCCTAGGTGTCAAGGCGATCCCTAATCCTGGACGTCCTCTGCACCTTGGGAGAGATAAAGAGGATCCCCACGGGATCTGACCCTCGATCTGAGGGGGCACAGGAGTGAGAGGGAGGATAAGCTGAAGAGCTAGCAACGTAATGAGAAAGAGGGGGACATGAGGGCAGAACACGGCGCTGAGAGATAGATGCGGCGGCGGCGCTGAGAGATAGATGCGGCGGCGGCGCTGTTAGAGAGATACGGAGAGAGCAGCAGCGGCGGCGCCAAGAGAGAAGTGGAGAAGGGAGATGTATCAATCTGAGCAATGTTATATGATCGTCTAATCGAACGTAGTCGCCATAGCACCGATAAGGCCCTGATCGGACGACTAATCGCGATTAATTGAGAAATAAGTCCGACTAATTGGGGTTTTACCTAGTCGCCTCGGTACTGACTAGGACGACTAATCGCGATTAATCGCGATTAGTCGGATGACTCGACAACATTGGATCTGAATATCGTTTTAGTCCGGGAAGGGATAAATATGCGAGGGGGGCACTGGTGGGCTGCCTGGTGGGATGGGCCAACCCCTTCCCTTCTCCTTTAGCCTTTTTTACTTTTTACCCCCTTCTCCCTACTGCAGTTTGGCTTGTTATCAGGCTGGCAAGGCGTTGCCTTATAAGCGCGGTGTTTGGAAGGGCGTGGGCATCCACGCCTCACCTTGCTGACCAAACAAGGTCTTCTCCTTCACCTGTCTTCTTTTTGGCTCTTGTTTGGTCGGCTCTAGCCTTGGGTTCCTAAGGTTTATATTGATCTCTATGTGAAATATCTTGGAAAACATTTTCCAATCATTTTTTTTCTTTAGTTTGACTCTGCTCTCTAATGGTGGACATGCAATGTCATATTTGTTGGCTTTTAAACAAACTTGATATAGCAGCGTTATAGAATACTAGACTGTAAAATTGAGAAAGCCTTAAGTGCTGCATTATCCTTTGGTTATTTCAACATTTACTCATGTGAATTCAATGATGGCTGGGAGTATTTCTATTAGCCTGATAGAAGATAATTATTTCTTGTAGTGTTGGTTTGAGGAATGGGATAGTGATGATCCATTGATCCTAACTCTTGACCTAGCCCACTTGTTTGGTCTGAGTAATAACATGGATCAATCCATCTCTATTTCATTCCGTATAGGCACATTCTAGTGGAAGTATAGAAATGATGTCACCCCAACAAAATCATGGGATGATTCCATGAAGGACTATCCCATATAGGATGAGTTATTTCCGTGAACCATACACCTCATTGATCTCTGTCAGGGCCAATATAAGGGTGTTGAGATGATAGCCATTGAACAGTTCATTAGCACTTGAAATTTATCCCTCTGGATGTATTACATTACGGATGATTGGGTTCCTCTTTTGGCTGGTTTATTTGGTAAGCTCACTTACAGCACAGAAAGCTTTTACCAGGCTCAGTTCTGCCTGCTGCTATTTGCCCAACCATTTGTGCAGCCTAATGCCTAAAAATGGCTAGTCCTGCATTAGTGCATTTCATGCATTAAGTTCTATTTCGACTGCTGTTTTAAACGTTGCTCAGTAATATAATAATTCACAATGGTCACATAGGAGTTATTGTGGATTATCCTACTCATTTTTTCTCCATTTATAGGGAGTTCCAATTGTTTATTTTGAACTTTTCTTTCAGTAATGTAATTATTCCCAACAGTCACAGTAGCGATATTGTGGATTGGCAGCCCCTGGATTGATTAGATACTGCTCCATTTCACGATGAGTTTCCTATTTCCATATGTAACAACTATTGTGAAATATCTTCCTTCCTTCCTTCAAGCTTTAGGGAGGTTAACTGGACCCTAAACTGGTGCTTGGCATTCAAATATGGTACTTGGAATAAATGCATACAGAGAGCCCTGCTTAACTCCAAACTAGCAGACCTTTTGTTTTGATTCACAACACTGTTGCTTATCTAGGATCATGCTCTCTTGAAAACTTGAACTATATCATTGTGCCCCCATATTTTTTTGGTTCTGGACTGGTTTGTGCCTGAAAAGCTGTAGACATTATTTTATTAATAGTACATTGTGAATAGAAATCAGTTTAGGAGCGAGTAATCCTAGAAAATTAGGGAGCATGAAACTTGGAAAGGAGACATGTAGTGTGTACTTTGATGTGATACATTCTATAATTATTTAGATTGGAGGATACCACAAGAATTCACTAGTTTCAACCCACTTTTTACAAAATTACTACACTCTGAGGATATAACCACATGACACATCTTAATATCAGGCATTCAGGCACAACCTCGAAGGACTTGAATATCCAAAGTTGAGTGTTGCACTTTTGTGTTGTTCTTTTTATGAATGGGTCAATGCTTGTTTTTTTCTTCCTTGTGACTGCCTGGAACTTTGAGGTTGGGCTGCAAAGCAAAGTTATTTTTGCCACTAGGGTTAAATCTCCTTTTTTTTGTTTTGAACAATTATTATGGGTATATATGGATTTGTTTGTTCTTATGTTCCACAGATGATTTGCATCTTCCTTTTCTTTTCTGATTTTTTATTAACTTTTTTGTTCATACGAAATCAGCTACAAATCCATTGATCTTTTAAAGAGAGCTGTATGGATTAATTGTTTGTTGACAATTTTTTATGCATAATTTCCATTTGAAGTTGGTTGTATGCATGATTTGATTTACAGGGATTCTATAGATTTGCATGCGCTCCTCAATCATGCATACCATGCAAAGAATGCGGAGCATCGTGCAGATCACCTAGGATTTCACAAAGCATTATGTGTTCTTATGGGTTGGAATTACTCGGTAGCCCCTGTTCACAAAACCGCTTACCAAGCATTATCTACTGCTGATGCTGAAGCCAATCAAGGAGATCTTATCTTGTGGCCTCCAACAGTCATTATCGAGAACGCATACAAGTCAACGAACGACGGACAAAAGGATGTCATGAGTAATAAAGATATGGAGAGCAAGCTGAGAGGTATTTCTTCAATGCTTGCTGTCACTGTGGTTTGGTAGTTCTGAATCTCTGATTGATTAATCTATTGATCATCAGAGTTTTAGATATTTTCCCTTCTGTTTATTCATTTGGAGGGATGAATCGGCTGCGGATCGGTTGGACCAAAACTTTGTTAATTGCTTTCTTTAAATATGGCAGTCTTTCAGAATCATTTTTTAGAGACAGAAGTGAAGAGAAAAGTCGAAAATTGTATCGGCTGACTGTAGGATCCCCAGTATTTCAGTTTGATAGTTTTCTTATTTACACTTTGTTGCACCTGCCCTGAAAATTCCAAAAAGAGCAGGTTTGCTAACTATGGTGCCAAATTTCCTCTATGCTTAGTATAAATATAGACAGTGTCGGCTAGGGCCAAGCTTCCCTCTCTTTGTGTAGCAGAGCATGATCTGGTTGTAGCCTTGGAGCCTATCTGCGAAAATATATGTGCTTGTTCTTCGAATTTGGAGGCTATGGTTCTCCTTTTACTATTATTACTAGTACTAATATTTTTTTTACTGTATCTATTTTTTTGGTGGGTCCTGTTGGGTTTCATCCCTAGCCTACGTATCCCAACTTTCTGGGAGTGTAAGGCTCTGTTGTTGTTGCGTCTTTGTGCCTGTTGCAGAATAGAGAGACCTTTTTTTGAACCTAGAGTAGAGACACCTGGATAAGCTAGCAAATCTTTTCTCCGCTTCCATGATAGGATTCAGAATGTGTCAACTGTTCAGTTATAGAAAGTTGGACTGCACTTGTGATAAGTGATGTTTTCTTACTGTATGTAACCTGTGATCTCTTGACATTTGTGATCCTACGTTTGGGTGGGTGATAATTGATGTGAAACCCAAGCATCTTTGAATCTTACAATGATTTTGCTTTCTCGATTGAAGACTGACATGATCACCAACTGCTCTATGTTTTTGCAGAGATGGGCTTTGCCGGTGTAGATGTGCAGCCACTGCCTGGGAAGAACGGGCAGAGGTCCATGCATGCGAAGTTTCCAGCCAGCCTCGACGGTCTCAACAAGGCGTCACAGCTTGTTGAGTTATTTGAGTGCCAAGGCCACGGGCGGGCAGCTTGGGCTCGCATCCGGAGCATCGCTGTTGATGGGGCCAACCACCCCTTGGTGGTGAAGGTGGATGGCAAGGGGGAGCGGACTTGGGTCCTCTATGGCTACTTGGCCACGGCATGGGACCTGGACATGCTTGACCCCGAGTCGAAGCAGAATGTGACTGTAAAGAGCAGAAAGGAGCTCGATTTAGACTAGGAGGACCTAACACTGGTAGAGTTGTGTATGTTACAGATAAACTGTTAATCCATAGAGCGTAATTCGATGTTTTTTCGTGTTTTATCTGACTAGGATGCCCGGTTCAACTTTGAGAAATTCTTTGTTGAGTAATCAGCTTCGGTTGATATGGAATGCAAATAATGGTTCTGTTCCATGTAAATTTTGATCTTTGGGTTGTGATGAAGAGTCCACTACATGCGTTCGCTCACCCGAGGGTGAGTTATGCCACAGTTGGCTCTGATCCAGGGGGCTGCAAGTGTAGCAGTGTGCGACTGTACATAATTTTTTCTCGCAGCAATTGCATCTTGGTGACCTTTAGGACCCATTCTAGCTCACGGTGGAAGCACAGTATCAGAGGCTTGTTTGTACGCGAGGGCTAGTTTCTGTTCCAAATGGTGTGAAAATAGCCCATTTTGTCATTTTTAATATAGGAAATGATGTTTCGTAATCGCTGCTATTTTGTCTTTTTAATAGAAAATAGCCCATTGTTTTTTTTTTTACCAAAATTTGGATTCTTCTATTGCGGGTCGAGCGTGTCCCTAATTTCTTTTCTGCCATGTGTAACCTAGTGACTCGTGAGAATGAGGCGAGGACATTTTTCTCTCAAGCTGAGCCCACTTACGTTGGTTTCTTGTGGTAAGAACGAAATTCTTTCATTTTCTATTTTCCTTTAAAATTATCTAGTTCAATATTCTATTACCTCTTGGATGCAGAAAATAATGTGGAGGAGAAAAAAATCCCAGCACCAGAGCGGCCTACTACGTGGGTCGTGGGCTATTAAGCCCATGTACCATTTTCGGCCCGCAGCGGAAATGTAAGTAAATGGCCGCGCTGCCCGTTGCTGTAATTAAATTACCACCCTGCCCCTGAAGGCCTGAATCGCCAAATTCCAATCGCCCCCAACCCGTCGAGCACCTCGCGTGCGCCGAAGCCAAGCACGACCAACCCAACCCCAATGGCGGCGCCGTGGGTGATCCTGGGCCGCGTCCCGCGCATCGCCGCCGCTGACGCCGACGCGGAGCCGGGGGACGACGCCGAAGCCGACTCCGCCGCAGCCTCCTCCTCCCTCGCGGTCGCGCTGCCGCCGCGGGTCACCCTCCTCACCGCCGCCCCGAGCGCGCACCCCGACCCCGCGCGGCCCGACAAGTTCCCCTACATCCTCGCCGCCGGCCCCGGGTGCCTCCTCTCACGCTTCTCCACCTCTCCCTACTACGGCGCGCGCTTCGGAGCCGATCCCCCCGAGACCCGCCTCGTCGTGGCGCGCCGCTTCGGCACTGCCGCGGGCGAGACCACGGCCTCCGCCGACCGCGTCCCCGACCGCCCCGCCACCATGCCCTCCGTCCGCAACATCGAGGGCGTCGGCCTCATCGACGTCGACGACGGCGAGGCCTACGTGATCGCCGAGCTCCAAATCGACAGGGGCAGCGACCGCGCCAAGCTCTTCCGCGTTCACTCGGGCCACGGCGAGTGGATCCACTCGTGACGGAGCTGCGCAACCCGCTCCCCGCGCTGGACCGGGAGTGGGTTCCCGGCGGCGTGGTCTCCCTCCACGGAAAGCTCTGGTGGTACGACCTCTCCTGGGGAATTCTGAGCTGCGATCCCTTCATCGACGGGCCAGAGCTGTCCTTCCACCACCTCCCCGGCGACCGAGCACTAGAGAAGCCTGGGCCCGACAGCATCCACGATCACAGGTGCATTGCAACGAGTCAGGCTTCGCTGCGCTACGTGGAGACCATCCCTCGGGTCACTGACCTCGGAGGGTCGGCAATAATCTCGATGTGGGCTTTGGCTGATAAAAGGTTGGGAGATATCGTACGTGAAGGATTTTGAGGAGATCTGGAACGACGACACCTACGAGAAGACCCACCTTCGCAAGGATAAATTCTCAACTCGTGGCTGTGTGCCCTTCGGACCCTGCTGTGGTATTCTTTGCCCTGGAGCAGCACCTATTCAGTGTCAATGTTCGTGCGCACAAACTCCTGGAGGTCGAACATTAGCCACACAAGCTTGTGGAGTTGCCGTGGCCAACAACGGCCTCATGCCGGTACGCCCTTACTTGGGAGCTGCCGTATCCAATCGCTGAAGGTAATGCTTGCAATATGTGCTCACTAGTACTGCATGATGCCTGTTCTGAAAACAATTTGTTAATTAGCTGAGTAGATGTCTCTCTTTATTAGTGAATTGATTTGAGTTTGCATAGTAAGATTGCAAATACGGTTTACTTTATTGTTTGACTAAGCATGAGCATCAAAATTGAGTTGATTGTGTTTTAGGTTGTGATTCTCCAATGTAAGCAGTAGTCCACTGACTTGATGGGCACAATTAATATACACAATAATGTTTGGGCTTTGCAATTGTACTCGTAGATTTTAAACCGCATTGCCTAATTAGTTAATCCTGAGACAAAGAAGCAAAAATATATGATCCATTAAACTGCTGTTTGGTAGCAGGGTTTGTTCTTAAGACGGATGAGGTGTCATATGCCCGCCACACTCTTGTAGTGTAGTGGTAAGCTCCCCAGTTGAGGGAGATACCAATCGGGGTTCAAATCCTGGTGGCAGCAAAAAAAAACTCATCACTGGCAACCTGAAAAAATAGTGGCAAGGCTCCGACCTGTGGTATCTATAGTTGGTTTGGACCCTCCTACCATAGGGTAGTTGCAGTGGTCGGTCCATGTTACGGTGCGACCCTATAGGGTGAAGCCGGTGTTCGGAGGTTTTTTTGACTGGATTGGTTGAGATTGCCATGGGGGTAATCTTTCCTCCGCCGGTCGAGTTTTTTTTGGCATATGCCTATGCCAAATTCTGTAGGGAGCGCGCGCTGATTTTGCAACAGGAAGGAAAATGTGTTGAAATCTGCCATATGTGTTTCTTCTCCAGGGGAAGACTACCAGTGGAGAAGAGCGCGGTAGTTCTCTTATCCAATCGTCTTCGATATGAATCTTTTTTCCTTGTTTTTTAAATTGCAATGCATGCTCAATCTACATCTTTCAACAGATGCTAGACCACTGCAGGAGAACTCATAAAACAGAAGGCTTCCTATGTGAGCGAAAAGGTTGTGTAACCAGGACGGAGACGCTTGGAGATGCGGGGCAGCACCACCATTATTGTCACGGTTGACCGCGGCAGGACGCCCGGAACAAGGGGAGTTGATGGGCAGAAGTCGTGGGTAACCCCTCTTTCTCGTTCATGCCTCACTGGCTGCTGGTCAGGTGATGCATCAACTGTATTTTCCTTCAGATTGGTGGCGCAGGTACCTGGAGGATCACAGTCACCCACGAGCAGTTGGGACCGTCGGTGATGTTTTCATGAAGCTCAACTCACATGATCGGCTCAGGAACTGTAGTGCTATGAAGCATCTTTGTTGTGCGCCTGACGTGTCTTCTTGCCACTGGTAGAGAACTCGGTATTATTCCCGGTTGAGTAACCCGGGACAAAAGATTCCCCTTTTGTCTCGATTGGTTTATTCCGGATGGATTTTCGATTACCAATCGGGGTAGAACGGGTCACCACGCTAGGCGCTGCAAAAAAAAAAAATCCCGGGAGACCCCCCACACGCGCACGTCCAAGTCACAAGTCACATGATTTTTCACGCGAAATATGCGCGTGCGCGCTGCGTGGGATTCGAACCCACGACCTCCAGCCTCACGCATAGCTTCCTTGCCATCCCATCTACACAACACATCTGAGGATGCAATCCTTTTGTATTAACTCATGGGACTCTTTTATCACGGTTGGAAACACCAATCGGGATAAAAGACCCCCTTTTATCCCGGTTGGTATTACAAACCGGGATAAAAGGGTTCGAGGGATTTAGTCCTCTTTCAGCCACCCCGTTGAGGACCCTTTTATCCCGGTTTGAAACACCAACCGGGATAAAAGACCCCCTTGAATTGCTCCGGAGGATGAAAAATTCATTCTGCTAAATCAATTATAGAGCAAAAGTGCTGGTGGATGAAAAATTTGTGATTTCTTACTTTTGCTGGTGGAACAAAGTTAAGATTAGTTGTCATTTCCTCATATGAACAAATCTAAACAGAGTAGCATTTAAACATTTCTTTAGTAAGAAAAGCAGCATCGACACATACTTCAGATGTTGCCTTTTATATATCAGTGTTTCCCCATAAAACAGAACATGTTTGTGATGTGAGTGGTTCGACATCTGAAAGGCAACATCAAATTTCGTCTTATCTTCACAATTGTGCTTTTGATATGAAAGCAACAAGGATTGCAACAGTAGATTGATTTAGGAGAAGGAAGAGTACAGATATAAATAGGCAAGGAGATCCTAGGGAAGATTTATAGAAGCAGAACCAACCGAGGATATCCTTGCCTAACCTCCCAATCAATCAGAGATATGCACGGCTGGATGGCCGGCAACATCCCCAGGCATATACGCCTGATCCTATCAGGTACACAAGCACATATACATGATAACATGATACCTGAAGTAAACCACAAATTCAGCCTTTTCTTCACAATTCTGGATTCCGCCCCCATAATCAAATCACAAATATTTATTGTGTGAACATGGTACCATTTTCTAGCATATTCTGTGGGAGGAAAAAAAACAAGCTAGCTTAGCAATTAAAGCAGCAACAGTCAAATGCTTGTATCTCAGCCAAGCATGAGCAACTTGTGGTGTAACTGAATCTAAGCTAGTTGAAATGCCCCACCTTTTATGTAGTAGAGATATGGCCAAAATCCTGTAATTTTTCAGCACGGCTGTGCTCAATGAAAAACCAGTTCCTACTTTGGGAAGCAATGTACACTATCATGGCTGTTGCCACACGAGAACAGAGACAGCGATGGTGTGTGCACCTTTGTGGGTGAGCTCGGAGAAGAGGTCGGTAGAGGTGATGAGCAGCGAGTTGAACTTGCCAAGAGCAAGCCCCACGAACTGACCGCAGCCACCTTGCCGGCGCAGCACCATTGCTTCTTCCATCTTCCTTGTATAGCATTGGGGAGTCTGATCAACATTGCTGGATCTGCTGAATGAATATGCTACCAAAGACAAACCTTATGTGAGGGGCACTAAAAAGTTCATCGGCGAAAAAGTAAATGGATAATTGCATATCAAGCAGATCACTGAAATCTACAAAAAATGTATGCAGATGAAGCGAACCAACTGTTTTTAACAATAAAATATATAGCCTATCTGTGGCAAATGCTTTCTAGAACAGATTCTAAAAAATATTCATTTATGCATGTTGTGGGAAAACACTTATCTTCCCATCACAAGTCTTTATCTAATTCTCCTTAAGATGCAACCAGCGCATTACACCTCGATCATGCCAATTAAGAAAATAGCACAACTGATTGACTGTTTAGTTCCTGTCTGACAAACAACAAGAGGATTTTTGGAGCTCACATTTAACAATCAACTAGAACCAGCTCCTGCAAGAAAATGATACTTTTCTGGGAGATATTTTATCTGTTCCTGACATGTCCCTCTGCTTGTGAAGAGATCGACCAACAACATTGTTGTTGAATCTTCAAGAGAGAAGTTTCTCTCATCAATTTTAGAAAGATAAGTTCCAGCCCTGACTATTTCGTGTTTCTCTAGCAACGCCCTGACCACATGATTCAGCAGTCGAGAGTTGGGATCAAAGCCAGCATTCTCCATGGATAAAAAGACATCATCTGCCTCTTCCGGTAACCCTTCTTTAATAAGATTTGTCATCATTAAATCATAAGTCTCAACAGAAGGCACCAGCCCACTTGCAGGGATAGAAGCAAACAGATCCTTAGCTCCTTCAGTTCTCCTAGTTTTGAACATTACAATAATCATAATATTAATAGTCACAATATTAATCTTTACATTCATCGCTTGTAATTTCTTGAAAAGCGCAATTGCTTCATCAGGGCAATTGTTTTTGCAAAGTCCACTAAGAACGGTGTTGTATGTGTCAGTGCCCACTGAGATCCCGCTCTCGATCATTTCATGGAATCTTTCCTTTGCAGAAACTGTTCTCCCAGCCCGGAATAACCCATCCAGTACAATGTTGTACATAAAAGTTGAGGGCTTGATTCCCTTATGCACCATTTCTCTGAAAACAGTCAACCCATCATCAATCCTTCCAAGTTTACAATAGCCATTAACAAGTGCGCCATACACTACAACATTAGGTTCAATGCCAGCTGACACCATAGCATCAAATACTCTCAATGCTTTCTCCATCTTGCCAACTAGGCAGTATCCATCCATCAGCGAACTATACACAAAAACATCAGGATGCAGACCGATACTTACAAGTAAGTCAAATATATCCTGTGCGTCCACTACCCTTCCCTCTTTGCAAAGGCTGTTTATTATTGAAGTTAAGTGCACAATGTCAGGACGCATGCCTTTACTCGTCATTTCAAAAACCAATTCCTTAGCTTTCAGCAAACCACCATGAGTACAAAAACCCTGAATCAGGCACTGGTAAGTAGCTATACTGGGTGCTACTCCTTGATCAATCATTTCATTAAATATTTCCATAGCATCGTCCATTTTAGCCATCCTGCAATGTGCAGCTATGACTGTCAAATAGGTTACCACATCAGGTTTTGCTCCTTGATGCCTCATTTCACTGAAGATAATCATAGCCCGATCCAGCATTCCACATTTAGCATATCCCTTGATCAGTACATTGAAAATACGGACGTCAGGTGCAACACCATCTCCTAGCATCAAATTGAAGAGGTCTGTCATATCAACAAAGCATCCTTCAGTAGCGTACCCATCAAGCAGAATTAGGTATGAGACAGTATCAGGCTCCTGGCCCTTCGTTGCGATCGAGTCAAAAACATCTCTAGCTTCCTTAATTTTTCCATGCTTGCAAAGGGAAGCCATTAACGAGTTCCACGTAGCAATATTTGGTAGGAGTCCCCGACTAGTCATTTCTTTGAATATCCTGACCGCCTCATTCCACTCACCCCTAGCGGAATATGCAAAGATCAAGTTAGTATATGACCAGTTATCCGGACGAACACCTTTACGAACCATTTGTCGGAGGACCGCCTCTGCCTTGTCCATTGCTCTTGCCTTGCATAGTGCATCAATACTGGAGTTATAAGTCACTAGATCGGGTGAAATCCCCTGCTGCATCATTTCATTTATTAGATCGCATCCTTTATCAACTTCACCCTCCTTAAAGAAGCCATCAATGACCGTGTTGTATGAGACCACGTCGGGCGAGCAGCCAGATCCCTTCTCAGCCATCCTCCGGAGCAATTCAAGTGCCCTCCGACTCTCTCTGTTGTCGCAGAAGCTCTTCAGAAGTATGTTGTAGGAGACAACATTGGGCACACAGACCAACTCGGGCATCCTGTGGAGCAGCGCGTCCAAAGCGTCGTCAGTCCGCTTTGCTTCACAGAGGCCCTTGAGGAGGTTGTTGAATGTGATGACATCGACGCCCAACCCTGTCCTGAGGAGCTGGCCGAAGAAGGCAGGCGCTAGATCCGGGCGGCGCGCACGGGTGCAGCAGCCCATGAGGATGCCGTAGGTGTGGGATGAGAGCGACAGAACCTTTGGGCCGGCAGCTCGTGACATGCCGTTGAAGAAAGTGACGGCGAGCGCAGGCCCGTCGCTGCAGGCGGTGGAGGGCGGCGCGCGCGCGAGGGCGGCGAGGAATCCGTTCAGCGCGCGCTCGGGAACGGGGGTGCCTCGCCGCCGCAATTCGTCGAGCAGGTGGCGTGCGTCCTCCGGGCCGAACGTCCCGGACCGCACGCGCTCCGTGGCGGCGGCCAGGGCGAGGTGGGGAGCGCGCGGTGGTGACGCTGAGGACGCTGTGGTGCGGAAGATGGAGGAGAGGCGGGCACGGGAGGACATGGCCGCATGAGATTTGGGCGACCCTGCTCCGCCGTCTCTCTCGCCTTCCGGCGAGAGGCCAACCTCGCGCCAGGATGTCGGCGCCAAGTCGGGGATGACGCGAGACGAGGAAGAGACGGGGGGCCACGATAGGTGGGAGGCGCTGGGCTCGGCGAGAGCTCCGGCGGCGCGGCGCCAGTCTGGAACGGCGAGAGCCCCTAGCTTTTGTTATGCTGTTTTTTTTTTCCTTTTTGCCTCCGCTCTTCTACAAGCAAGTAGTTAAATAAGTTTATCGGACGCTCCGTTATTCCAAAATATACAACATAGAAAATAAACGTTTGCAACATAAAAAATTACCGTTTACAACATTAAAAAATATGTTGAAAAAATTTATTAGCCATCTGTTGATGATGAGGAAAAAATACGCCGCACATCTGTTTCATGTTGCATGGAACATTCAAATCTCTCATTAAAAATCCAACATCCAGATAAAACACTTGCAACATGTGTGTGAAATATATGCAACATCGCAACATCTAGATCTACTTTGCAACATCCACATGAAACACTTGCTACATTCTTCTGAAACACGTGAAACATACGCTTGCAACATGCAATAAACCCTGACAGGAGGAGCATTGCATAGCGGGATCCGACACTAGGAAACAGTGGAGGAGGAGGAAGAGGATGGTGGCGGCCGGCGCAGCTCGCCCCTAGCCGCGGGGGAGCGGCGCTCGGCACCCTTCCCCGTGGGGCTCCTCAGTCGGCCAAGTCCATTGCCGGCGGAGCAGCTCCTCTGGCGACTGGCGCCTGTCTGCAGCACACCTCGCAGGCCGTCAGCAACACCGAGGATGGTAGCAAGGCGAGCACACGGTCACCTCCGCCCTTCCTTCCTGCTCCACCCCTATTGTAGCTGAGCTTCTCACTGAAGCGCTGTCGTACGCCGTTGCTCACTCGCTCACTGGAGCTTCACCTTATGCCGCTGCTTCGCTTGCCGAAGTAGCCGCCGAAGCGCTGCTGTCCGCTCGCTGGAGTGCCACCCGGCACTGCTGCTTCGCTCACCAGAGCACCCGCCGAAGCGCCATTGCTCACTCAATGGAGAGCCGTCCGGCACGAGCGAGGCCCCATTGAAGTACAACTGCCTCATCAAAGGTGAGCAGTGTTAAACCAAAATAAATGGTATATCGCCGAGCTGCCACTAAAGATAAGGATAAAAACATGTGGATAAGAGAGGGTCACGTGGGTCGACACAGCATCCGACGTGTCGGACGTACGAGTCCAGCATTATCGTAAGAAAAAAATACTTAAATGCCATATAAATGATTCTTGTACGGGGAAGTTTATACGATAAAATTAAATTTTATCTTAGCACATTTTGAATATTTGCCGAAAGTTCATGTGCCACTCCTGTAGCTGTACACCCAAAACGTTGTGGGTGGAGTAGTTTCTTTCTTTGCCTCTAGCTTTTGTTTTGTTGGTTTTTTTTTCCATTTTTGCCTCCGCTGTCCTACTAGCAAACAAGTACTTTAATTAGTTTTTCAAAAAAGTACTTGCATGCGAAAGCGGAAGTTTATATGATAAATTTTAATTGTAGCACTTTTGAACATTTGGATCAAAGTTCAGTGCCAATCAAAAACATAGCGATACATAGCGATACAGTTCCTCCATCCTATGAATCATAGTAACATGTGTCAAGATTTACGGCTAATTTAATAAAAACATTAACAAACAAAAAAAAGGCAATATCTTTGATAGCAAGCATGTTCTCCGTCCTATAGATTCTATACTCCAACAAATGATATAGAAGTGTCACGGATCTCCTTCTAGACTAGTGACAAGCTTCACATTGTGGGCGACATGCAACAAACTTCAGAGCGACATAGTGGTAGCTTAAACGCACATTCTCCTTCGTGATTGTTGGAGATCTCAGCTTTAACAGTGAGGGATGCCCACCCTTCTTCAACCTCGTCATCTTCATTATTATCCACTACCTATTGTTTAAGGCACACAATTACTTATAACCGTCGAAAGACTAAAAATATATATAATGAAAAGTAACAATATTCAAGTCATCATCCTCCCATCGTACATGTTTATCAAATAGGTCGTCATCATTTCACTTGGAACCTTGCAAAAAAACAACTTGAAGGTCTATTCAACATTAGAGGTTCGTTTTTACGCTTGTCAAAATGTTAGGGCATAAGAGCTTCTAAACTTGCAAATAGACCTGTAGCTAGGCACAAGGAGTTTCCGTGACATACACAAATGATTCATGAAAGGTACCGGTATTTTTCCATGACACCTAGAAGCATATTCGCATTATTACATAATAATGAACATAATGCTGGTAATCTGAAATGGGGAAAAAAGAGAACCAGGTTGTAGGCCCCAGCCCGGCCCGGCCCAGTTCTAGGCTCCTTGCACTCTCTTCCCTCTCCCAACCAACAAGGGAGGCAACTTCCCTCTCCCAACCAACAAGGGAGGCAACGACTGACGAAACTTCTTGAACACGAACGGAGCACGAATATCCCCCCATCCATCCAACCGCCTTGTTCGGCAAGCGACGACACGTCAATCAATTCCTTACTCCCCCTCCTCCTCCTTCCCGGGCGACACCGGTCTCCTCCTCCGACTCGATCCGCACCACCGGGAGATCATAAACCGGGATAAAGGGGGGTCTTTTATCCCGATTGGTGTTTCAAACCGGGATAAAAGTCCTCTCAGGATCTTTTTTTTCCACTAGTCTTTGCAACCGGGATAAAAGGTCCCGGTTGGTAAGCCCCCCGCCAGTAAACAAGCTTTAGTTCCAGTTGGTGAACCTTTTGTCCCGGGCCAACTTTAAACCGGGATAAAATGGGATGTATGGAAGGTGAGTTCTCTACTAGTGTGCGCCTGTGATATATTGAGTACAATAGTTCAAACAATGCTTATCTGGTGCTCAACCACGGTGGTGTCGATGGGGATCGGGGTGTCTGGGAGTGATGAACATGACTTACCGAGCAAATGTAGGGCTACCATGTGTGACATAATGGCACGTTGCGATCCAACAGAAACTATCAGAGATAATGTACGAAATTGTGTCTCTAGCATTGTCCAAATGCATTCGCAATCTGTGCCCCCAATGAATCGCGAATGCACTTGATATCTTGGACGTCAACCCCCACTTTTCTTTTCCGGTTAAGCAGATACGCATTCTTCCAGAGAGGCGAATATATAAAGCTAAAAGGGTAAATTTCTATAGGACTGTACGATGGGAAAAAGCAGAGCCATCATATTTGGCTGCCAAAGTTTCACCAACTTGACTACCAAATTAGGGTGTCTTACAGTTACAAATCGGTTCCTCTCGGTTTTGTTTATTTCAATTAAAGGTTAACTTTTGGAGGGTGACTCGGGGGCTCCCACCCCGCGCCGCCAGCGACTCGCCCAGGCCGTCCGGCGGCAGCGTCGAAACCAGCAGCCACGCACGCCCCTCCATCCTCCCTCTCCCTCTCCCTCTCATCCCGCCACAGCACCAAGGTCGTTTCCGGTCACCCTAACCCTAGCCGCCACCTTGGTCGGGCTCTGGCCTTCCCCGTCGGATCCGCCCGCCCTAGCCTTGGATCTATGCTCCCATGGTCAGGTTTCGTCTCCTCCGAGCTCGGGGTGGCCCTCCGCCCCTTCAGCACATTTGCGGCGGTCGCCTTGGCGTCGGCGCCTGCAGCGGGCAGAGACTGTGGCTGGCGCCACCACGCGTGCGCGCGCCAGCAGGTCGGGGCCGTGCTGCGTGTCCTGCTGCAGCCCAACCCAGCCCGCGGGCTCGCTGGTGTTAGGCCACCCTGCAGTCGGCGCCCTTGTCGCCTGGTGCTCCTGAGGCGGGTGATGGGGAGCGGCGCCGGCATGGTCGCACCGCCCGGCGCCAGCGGCTTGGAGGATTGGCCCGCCTGATGGTGATGGCGGTCCCCTAGCCCGTCGGTCTTCGAATCCCTCGCCCCGGTGCCAGATCCGCTCTAGTGGCACAGGCGTGGCCCAAGGTCGCTCCTTTTCCCCTCTCCCCCTCCCTCTCACCTACCACACCCCGCGCCCTGCTCCTCCTCCGGCGACAAGGGCACCTTCGGGTCGCCGGTTACCGATCCCCCAGGGGTGCTCCGATGGCCCCAAGGTCGTTCTCCCCTACTGACTCTAGGTCGTCCCCCTCCTCCCGTCCTGCCGCAGTGGGTTGCTCGCTCATGGTTTGTTGTCACTTGTGGTGCCATGCCTCCTTCGGCCGTCTTCTTCGCTGGCAGGGATGGGAGAATGGGTCTTCATCCTCCCAACCACAATATGGTGATTTAGCTTTTTGTGGATATGTGTTGACAAATCCTAAAGAAATTTCAAGTTCATCGTATCTACAGTTCTCTTTTTCATACTTATATCTGCACTGTTTATTAGTTGTTCTAATGCTGTATTTGGTATGTTTTCCAGGAGTCACTACTGTGGAAAGCGCTTTCAGTACCGGTCCCAACTGGTACTAAAGGGGGTCATGGGGGCTCTTAGAGAACTAGCCGTTAGACCTAGTAGTAATGCTCCCATTAGTATCGGGTTAAAAAGAGAGTGTGGACGCAGTGGTACCTCCGTCCACTGCCATTTTGAGTTCCATTTAGCAAAGGGCGCGGCGGTAGTGTTCATCGCAGAGGACGGGTCAACACCCAACTCAACTCTTCGTCCACCGCCTGCAGCTCTTCCAAAGTGTGACCATGACAATTGACAATAGCCTAATGGCAAATGAACTATACCACATCCAGCAGAAAATAGTGATGTTTTTGCACATTAAGATAGCGCAAAAATAACGTTATTGGTTATTAAGGGTCCTAGTGGGGGATCGATCTTGTCCACTTCAGTTGTAAAGTGTGCGTGTCCGCATGCGACTAGACCTCCAATAATCTGGTTTAAGATTGTGCACTGCTCAAGTGCTCCCATGCGGGTGTCCGTATAAGCATGCATGTCGTATGGGTGCGTGTATATGCTGCCTGAGTTGTACTCATAAAGAATTTTTAGACCTTATAAAATTAATGTTGCAAAGATATGGGTTTAATTTGATTATTGCTCAGTTTTTGTTGGCAAAGGGACAATATATTAGCTCATTTTTCTTTTCCCATATTTCATTTTCTTTTTTAAAAGTTTTTTTTCCATTTTTTCTTGTTTATTTTTCGAGTATATGTTACTCAAATATTGTACAGATTTTTGTTCCTATTTTTGTTCTAATAATGGATTCTAATTTTTTCAGACTGAATAATGGATTTTAATTAATTGTTTGGATAGTGCATCTCAATCTTGGTGCGGGAGCCCACTTCGCTAGCGCGTGACCTTGGGCTGCATAATTTATTGGGCCGTGGGCCAGTTTGCAGGCGCGAGTGGGACATGGCATGAAAGGATGGTAGCTGGTGTGCAATTTTGCGCGAACAGAGAACCGGCTTGGTGTGTCCTCTCCTCTCTCCTCTGCCGCCGCCTCGCCGAACCCCCACCCGATGGCATCTTCCACGTCACCGGCGGCGGCCAGGTACTGTCCCCCCTCTCCTCCGTCGCTCCCATGGTCTAGTTCTCTCTTGTCCCACAGAAAGTTACTAGTTTGCGCGTGCGGTTCCCGTGTGCAAGTGCCTGCCCCCTGGTTGGGGTTTTGGGCTTTGGGGTTAAGCTTGCGTTCGAGCGAATCATCTTTTTTACTGGTATATTGTTTGTTTACCCATCACCTAGGTGTTTTAGAGCTCTCCATCACCCGATTTTTCTACCCTCTCTGTTGTGCTTCTTCTGCCCGCCACCCACCACCCCTGTGTGCCTCCACCCGTCTGGTGGGACCCTAGCTTGCCCGCGCCGGCCGCCTTCCTCCCCCTCCCGCCACCGCCCAACCGCCGTCCACCATCGCCCGGCCGGCGGCGCCCCCGCCACCGCGCCTCACCGCTCCCGCGCTCGCCACCTCCGTCGGGCTGACCTACCGCCGCCGGTCTTCCCTCTAGGAAAGGCGGTGAGCACTCGCTCCGGAAACCCCGAACCCCTAAACCAGCGCCCTAATCTCGCCGGAATTTAGCTGGAATTGGAGAAGAGCGTGCGATGGGGAGGAAGAGAAATTCGGGTGATGGGGAGCTCTAAAACACCTAGGTGACGGTTAGCTTTCCCCTTCTCGAATTAGTCTGTAAAGTACGAGGAGATGGGTGGCAGAGGCGCCATCCTCTTGTTTGGTCAGGTTTTCTCTGGGATGGCTGGTTCTTGTGGTTTCTTGGATCGGATGAGGTAGGTTTGTATCTCAATAATGTGTTTTAGGGCATTTATCTGGAGACCTGGACGCGAAAAGTTCGATAATATCTGGCAATTATGTACAACAATAACTGCTTGTTGTCATATGCTTCGTTTACATACTAAAATTTCAGACACACCATTGAATATTTGTTCCATCAGTGACCTTTGTTTTGAATTAATCAGTATGTAACACTCTTGGTTGCTTCAGTTCATTCACTGTTAAACTTCTATTAATCTTGTGTCAGTCTTTGCCTCTAAATCCATTTGACTAATTGCTTCAGTACACTAGCTCCCTCCGACCTTGCTACTATAATCTTGAACTAATCTAGTTTGCAACCTCTTGATGGTTTCAGTACGTACACAG
>NC_028457.1:30325350-30326231 GCF_000263155.2 Setaria italica | reverse complement strand
GGTTCGTCCCGGGGCTCACTATGAACCTGGTGTCGGTGGGGCAGCTAACAGAAGACCCTGATCTCATTGTTCAGATTGGTGGTGGTGTGTGCCGCATCAGCAAGGCCAGTGATGGCTCTGTTCTGGTCGAGCGCCTTTGAGGTCTGATATAAGAAAGTATGTGGTAGACTTTCTCAAAGTTCAACTGAATTAGGTGTTTAGCTCTTCGGATTTATAGAGGGGTCAATGTATAGTGATATCGGCTACTGCTATAAATTGTAGTGCTGAATGGGAGATGAGTAAGGCCTTAGTTTTCGTTGGAAGTCCGGTTATCAACTTTTATGGTTTTAGGATATTATATGCACAGCATTCAGATTAGCATCTTTTATGGGTTTTAAGATAATAAAAGTGTGGTACGTACATATATATGGTTTTAGCTCTTATGTTTCAGTTATGTGTTAAATACTGGATGAGCTTGTGATCTCTGTGAAACTTAGTTGTCTTGTCGGACTTTGATGGTTCGGGATAAAATGAATATTTTTTGACTACCATGTACTCCCTTCGTTCCAAAAAAAAAGTCATACAAGCAGTTGGCTCAAGGGGAGTAATTAAAACTTCTTGTTTTGATTGGTTTTCCTATGGCAAGTTGATTAATTAGTTTTGCATCAATAAAAAAAGGAATTGTCTTTGATCCAAAAAAATACTAAATATCCACCTCTAACGAGGCTCAAATGCATATGTTTTCTTTTTTTTCCAACTATGTAAGGAGGAAGATAACTAAAGTTGATGACAACGCGAAAAATCTCCAGATTTGCATGTGCCTAACTAATGAAGTAAAGTTTTTTTTTTTTGTGTGTGTGTGTGTGGGGGGGGGGGGGGGGGATAATCTAGAAAAGTTACCA